>NC_079455.1:10528839-10626339 GCF_903798145.1 Danio aesculapii
GATATAATACATTCATAAATGCATATAAATGTTCTTTTAAAAAATCTAAATATTAAAAACTTTGGTAACACTTTATTTTGATGGTCCAATTGAGTATTAGTAGACTGTCAGCTTAATATCTGTTGACATGCTCATTCAAAAGACATTTAACTGACTATAAGAATCTTTGCAAGTACATGTCAACTTACACTAACCCTAACCCCAAGAGTCTACTTATAATCTAATAAGAATTGTATGGCAAATGGACCATCAAAATAAAATGTGACCAAAACGTTTAAGGATTTAAAATTATGATGACCATTAAACATGCTATAACAGTCTTGTGAAAAGGGTCCATTAATGTTGTTCTACAGGGTGAGTAATTTATGTGGATACACCTTACTAAAATGGGAATGGTTGGTGATATTAACATCTAGATACATCAAGATAAAAGTCTAAGGGGGTCAGATCGGGAGACCTTGGGGGCCATTCAACTGACCCAAGACGGCCAATCCAGTTTTTAGGAAACTGTTCATCTAGGAATGCTCGGACCTGACACCCATAATGTGATGGTACACCATCTTTCTGGAAAAACTCGTGCCAGCCTCAGTGCATAATGAGGGAAACACATCATCATGTAGCAATTTCAAATATCCAGTGGCCTTGAGGTTTCCATTGATGAAGAATGGCCCTACTATCTTTGTTGTCTATGGTGTGAAGATACAAGATGTGCGGTGTTGCTATCAGTGTGTGAAGAATGGGAGAGGAGGGTTGCATTGACAATCCAACACAATGGGCAGCACATTAAACACATTTTATAAGTGGTCAGAAACTTGTAAATAACTCATGAAAGAATAAAGTTACATTAAAACCAAGCATACCATTGCTTTTCTTGTAAAATTCACAATAAGTTTAATGTGTCAAATGACCCTCTTCCTATTGAAAAAACAAAAGTTTGATACAAGATGGGCGACTTCAAAATGGCCACCATGGTCACCACCCATCTTGAATAGTTTGCCCCCTCACATATATACTAATATGCCACAAACAGGACGTTAATATCACCAACCATTCCCATTTTATTAAGGTGTATCCATATAAATGGCTCACCCTGTACATTGATACAAAATGACACCTGATTTTGATAGACCTCTATAGACCTTTTTCAGAGCGGAATTGAAAACAGGAAGCACCCTCCAAAGCAATGTTTCGCTTTTTCCGGTTTCGCTAACAGTCAGAGAAACATGACAGCCTCAGGACATTGGATGACATTTTCACTGTCAACTTTGCCGTAATTTGGACAAGAACACGTTGTTCGCTTGGTTAATGTGTAAAACTGACGTAGCCTAAATAAATCAGCATTTAAAAGGAATTTGTGAAGAAAATGTGTCTTACACGAAGCGTTTGCAACGTTACAGTAAGGTGCGCAGCCAACACCATAAGATCTGCTAACTCAAGCCATTCGTTAGCAAAAATAACTATTTAACATCCAGCAGGATTAGTTTTATGTTAGTAGTTGTCCGTAAGCTGTGCTAACCCCCTCCTTCCTTTGTATTCAGGGTCAGATACGGGTGAGTTGCGGTCAATGCGAAAGAACGAGGAGCCCCATAACAACAGGTTGCTTAATGCTCGTAAGGTTTGCTCGTAAAGTCTGGAAACATAATTTAGCTCCAACTCGCTGGAAAAAATAAAGGTATTTGTTGTTGTGTTCAGTGTTTGAATACGATTCTATTAAAGCACTTCAGTTTTCCACTAATTACTATATATTTTTAATAATTTTAAAGCAAATATATTCAGAACTGTCCGTCTGTAGCATATAGGGTGTGTTTCTGAATCTTCAGGTTAAAGTTAGTTCATGTTCAGTTCATTTTGTTCATCTGCTTTGAATGTTTTTATTATTTATTTAAAGAACAGCAAATAACATTTTACAACACAAAAAATAAACATGCCAGGGGGTAATTATAAATAAAATACAAACATACAAAATGTACATATGTAATAATTAAATAAATACATTATAGAGTTCACAATTTTTTAAAGTGGGTAGGCTTCCTTGTTTAAAGAGTCTCTGATGCTGGTAATATACAAGCATATTTCAGTGATCAATACCTTAAAATTTGGTTGCTTATTAGTAAATTAGACAGTAAAGCCAAAAAGTAAATTTTCCCACAATGATAAAAGAGGTTTTAAACACTGAAAATTATTAATAATCTTTTGCACCTCTTCCTTTTGACTGAGTATGTACAATGCCAAAATAAGTGTAAAACCGTCTCTTCGTATTCATTACAAAAATACAATTTACATCAATTCCACTTTTAAATTTTTGTAAATAATGTTTTGCTGCATAAAATCTGTGGGGAAGATTATAGGATATTTCTTTAATTTTGTTTCTAACCTGATATTTCTGTGGTAACAGCCACACTTTTTTTCAGCAAATCAAGTCACCCTTTAAAAAAGACATCCAATAAAATTTTATATAAGGAACAGTAGTGATTTCTTTTTGGAAAAGAGTTCGAACAGCTCTATTATCAGTCTTGGTGTTTACTGTAAAACAAGTTTTGATAACATAAGCTTTAGTAAAATCAAAAGACGATGGTCTTGATTAATACCACTAAATAACATATGGGTCTCTAAAAAAATTGAACCAATACCAGTTGAAAACTTGCAGGGTTATTGAGATACTGTAATGAGAAAGGAATTCATTGTAAGAAAAGTATACCAGCTTTATTATAAAACTGACTAACCAAATTAATTTTGTTGTAAAAAAAAATTGCATTTGTATTAGTTGTCTATTATTCCAATGTGGGGGAAAATTATGCTTATATATTAAAGACCTTGATAGGAGCACTTGTTTGTGGAAGGCAGATAACTTAACTGGAATTTTGTCAATATTATAATTTCACATGAAAATAAAACTAAGACCACCAATATTTGATAAAACATAATGATCTCCGCTTTATAGTGCATACTGCACATAAGCGTACTCTGGCATATAACTTGAAATGAAGGACATTCATTCCGTCTAATTAATTTCACCCATGATTTCCTCTGTCCTTTGTCTTTTCGTGGAAATTGAGGTAAGGATGTTGGTTTTTTTTTAAGCTGGAGCAGCCGGGAACGCTGCAATAACAGCGACGAGACGACTCTGCCATTCTATTATACTCCGTTGCAATGGAACCGGATGTTGTGATACGCTGTTTCGCTTACCGGAACCAGGAAGTGTGAAAAAGGCCTATTGTGAGTTAGTAACCACAGCAAAAATATACTTCTGCTAAAAACTTTGAGGTTTTTAGGAAAAATGTTACTTTCGTCCCCACTCTCTCCTACTTTCCTTTAAGGGGAACAGTTTCTCAACTGATAATGTCAACTTTACAGGGAACCCTGTCAGTCGATATGTTTTAAATTATATAATTGTATTTATATTCCAACTTGTTTTAATACGAACAATAAAATTGTGTCTGTCATAAATATGCAAATCAAGTAAAACATAAAATCTAAAGGACAAAATACTTCTCTCTGGAGGCATTTTTAGTTGAATAACGAGATTAAATGGCTTTGCTGAGGTACAGTAGGCTACATGTTTTTTGGCATTGTTGTTTTGGTGATGTACTCAATGAGCAAACAAATGAGACTTGAATCAATTCAGTAATGTTTTCTTCCAACATAACTTAAGGTTTCTCATTTAAGTTTATGATTTGCTTAAACAGTTCATATTTGCTCAACTGTACTACTTGAGCTTAGGTGGCTTCAGAATCATGGGTCATGTAACTCACATTAAAGAGTGGCAAAATGGTACTTATCATATCTAGCAGTTCAGTTATATACTATTCAATCCTTTTAATATCACACACACTGTCCTTTTAGAGGAAGCTACAGCTTCACTCACCTGTTTCTCGCCACAGGGCTTCCTGTAGGATAGCAGTAACTCAACAGCTCCCACTACTTCCTTGCGGATAGCATAGAGGAGCGCATCGCCAGTATGCACGCCATGACTCAACAGCAGTTCCATCACCTCCAGGTTCTCATTCTCAATAGCAATGAGGAGCGCACTGCGGCCTAACGGGTCTAGGCAGTTCACATTAATGTTGTAATATATATCTGCCTCCTCAAGGGCCTGTTTAACTCCAGCATAATCACCCTTCTCCACTGCCGTCAGGTATGCTCGCTCTTTGGCAGACAGCTCAACTTCTGCCCTCACGATCTGCAGAGGGATACGGTCGAGGTACGGAGAGTTACTGGCCTTGTTGTAGTACAGCTGCGCCATGAGGTTCATGTGGACTTGTTGAAATGAGACGACAAGTACAGAGAATGCTGCAAGACAACAAATCACATTTACTCTATATTTCTTGTATGTTTCTTGAATGTTAAATAAAACTAATACAAAAGTTGCTAAACTCTAAACACGTTCTATTAGTGTGAATGTTTACTTTATTGTCTGCACAGTGATTGTAATGCAGAAATTCATATTTCACATGAACATACAAAATACAATACACTCTCAGAAAAAATGGTACAATGTTGTACCAAAGAAGGTACAAACCCTTGTCACTGGGGCAGTACCTTTTTATGGAGCAGAATTGTAGCTTAAGACAAAGAAACAAATTTAGACCATTGCAGTTTGTTTAAGGACATGATTTGTACCATGAGAAACCAAAATGTACCTTTGGTTTTTAAAATCTGCAGATACAATATTGTACCTTCATCAAAGGTACAAATCTGATCCATGAAGGTACCACTACATTGACAAGACACTTTGTACCTTTAAGAACTATTTAAAGATATTTTGCTACTGTATATCCAAAATGTGTCAATTTATTTTCAGTAAATATAAAACATCAAATACATAATAAACAATGTTTTTAAAGAAAAGTTTATTTTTGTGTAAATGCACCTTTTCCATTTACAATAAAGAATAAAAATTACTTTAATTTAATAGATAAATTTTTTCTAAACATTTCCCAACACTTTTCACAAAAATGTTACAGAAATACAATTTTCACACAATACCTGTGTATTACTATTTGTATTGTAACGAGATATGCACAATGTTTGATTAGCTTTACAATACTAAAATGTCTGAATGAACACTTTGCATATGCAAGACTTTTTGCCAGCTCACGTGCGTAGTGGAAAGCAAACGCCAAAAGGTGCAATGAAAATGTATTTATCAGAAAATGCTTACGAAATGTTTATTAAAAATGCCTTAAACGTTTAGTTTACAATACCTTTAGTTTTTTTTTACCAGTTGTTTTGTATTATAGAACTTTCTTTAAACATATGCTTTTAAATGATGATTCGTGTTTTAATATGGAAATTACTCATAAAATCACTTTGCCTTACCATTCATTTTTTTTCATAGATATTGTTATAAAGTAGGAGTTGTCCAACACTTTTGCACCTTTTTATGAGAACAATTGTGTACTTTCATTTCAATTGTACCATAAAAGGTACAGAACAGTATCATTAGAGGTCTTTTCTGTACCATATAAGGTACAACTTTTACAAAGGTACAAAACTGTTCCTTAAAGGTTTGAGTTTGAACAGAAATATACTGCAAATGTGAACTACAGGAGTGGACTGTAAAAACACAGTATATGGCTGACAACCCAGCTGCCAGTATTATTCTTTAAATTTACAACGAAAAGTTTTACAGTGTATATTACTACCCATATCTGCCATGTCAAAGAGCAATGGTTTTACCCCTATAATTATCACCTTTTTTATGACCCCTTACTGTTCCCAATATTCTGCAAAATTAGTCCGCATATGTTTTAAGATAACTGGGCCACATTTGCCATATCTTCTCTGGGTCACTATAGGCTCAAATCCACATTGGCAAGAGCTCACTGTGCCAAATATTTGCCAAAAGTGGCCCACATATGTTTTAAGATAACTGGGCCACATTTGCACATTTGCATTTTTCACATGGGCCACATTAGGCTCACATTCAGATTACATTTTGCCATAAGTGGCCCATGGCCCATATATGAATTGGAATCTTTGGCCCCCTTTTGCCATTGTGCAGGTGGGCCACTTCAGGCTCACATTCATTTTGTCTGGGCCAAAGGAAGACCAACAGTGCCACATAACTGCCTAAACTGGCCCACATTCAAATGTTATCTGGGTCAGCTTTACTTTGACATTTCCTCGAGCGAGAATGACGTAGACTAAAACTTTCTACACCATTTTAACACCATGTCTATGTGTACCTGGGCTACCTTACTGATTGGTTTAGCACTAATACCACACATTGGGCCCTATCATACATCCGGCGCAATAAGGCGCAAGACGTGTTTGCCCCGACGTGTTGCTATTTTCAGACCAACGCAACAGTAATTTTCATGTTTTCCGCCACGTTGTTTAAATAGCAAATCCATTTGCCCCACTTTGTGGACTCATGGGTGTTTTGGTCTAGAAAAGAGGTGGGTTAAGGCGCATTGTTTGCACGTTGCTATTTTAAGGAACTAAAATAGATTGAGCAATAGACCAGCTGAAAGCAGGTCAAAAAGTCCAGCGTAGAGCGCATTAGTTATGTATTAGTTACATTGCTTAAAACACACAGGATGTACAGCAATACACAAATATATTTACAAATGAAAAAGAATTAAAGAATTAAAATGTTACAAAAATGATTATTTTCTACATAAATATAAAAACCATACCTTCATGCCTTTTTCATCTCGGTTTTTTGTTTATTCATGACAACTTGCTTTTGTTTAATGTTATTATTATTATTAGAAGTATTTATTATACGCATATTTATATTTGTTTAATTTAAAACAAGCTTAGATTTGTTGATCAGTCAAGTTTTGGACCATATGGGGCATAGCATGTGTATCTGGATATAGATACAGTGATATAACAGTCTGGATATATCTTTTTGACCACACTTTATTATTAATGTTCATTTATTCGTTTGCTGGAAATAAGAACTGAATTTAGAAATAGTTTTGAAACAAATCTTTGCGCTTAACTAAATAAATAAATTATGTAGGCTAATGGATGTCTGTGCATAGGCTACAACACATTTCCACAAAAGACAAAAACCGAAAGTGAAAGTAAAGGCCGATTTTCTTTTTGAAGAGGCTCATTCTTTATCCTCTTGCTGCAGATACTGTTTAATTGTTTTCCCTACTAGTGAAGCGATCAATCAGTTTTTCCACTGCAAAGTCTGCCATGTAAATAGCAAATGCGCCATGGCATGACACAACTGACTCTTAAAGGGAATGGGAGATGAGACTCTGATTTTGTAATCACAAAACAAACCCATAACTCATTAAGAGAATATGCTCAACCCTCTAAGACCATGCGCCACGGCACTGAGCACATTTTTCCATCCTTAAAATAGCAAAAGTGGATTCGGACACACCCTTAATGCTTTTGTGCCCTGCGCTTTAGATTTTGCGTTAAAATGAAGCCCATTGTGTCCATAAAAAAAAATTGTTGCAGGCTGACAGAAAAAAGTGAAATACCAACAAAAAAACAGATCCAAGAGACGAAATGAAATGAAACAAACTGCAACAAAAAGCCTATATTCTCATTAGCGGCTCGTTCAACATGTTCATTGTAACTGACCCAGATAGCATACAAATGTGGGTCACTTTAAGCAGTTATGTGTCACTGGTGGTCTTCCTTTGTGGCCCACCTGTACAATGGCAAAAGGGGGCCAAAGATTCCAATTCATATATGGGCCATTTAAGGCAAAGATTTGGCACTTATGACAAAATGTAATCTGAATGTAAGCCTAATATGGCCCATGTGGAAAATGGTAAATTTGGCCTAAATGACAGAGGACAAATGTGGGCCACAGTTGGCAAAAATGTGGCGTAGTCATTTAAGGTTAATCTGGGTCTAAACCCAAAGTGGCTCACATGTGTAGGTGCAAATGTGGCCCAGTTATCTTAAGATATATGTGGGCCACTTTTGACAAATATTCGGCACATTAATCTCTGGCGATTGTGGCTGTGAGCCTAAAGTGGCCCAGAGGAAAAATGGCAAATGTGGCCCAGTTATTTTAAAACATATGTGGGCCACTTTTGGCAAATATTCAGCACAGTAAACTCTGGCTAATGTGGCTGTTAGCCTATAGAGGCCCAGAGAAGATATGACAAATGTGGCCCAGTTACCTTAAAACATATGTGGACCACTTTTGGCGAATGTTCGGCACAGTAAGCTTTGGCTAATGTGACTGTTAGCCTAAAGTGGCCCAGAGAAGACATTACAAATGTGGCCCAATTACCTTAAAACATATGTGGACCACTTTTGGTGAATATTTGGCACAGTAGGCTTTGGCTAATGTGAATGTTAGCCTAAAGTGGCCCAGAGAAGATATAGCAAATGTGGCCCAGTTATTTTAAAACATATGTGGACCGCTTTTGGCAAATATTCAGCACAGTAAGCTCTGGCTAATATGGCTGTGAGCCTATAGTGACCCAGATGAGATATGACAAATATGGGCGAGTATCTCTGGCTAAAGATGGTGTGAACTCAAAGCAGCTGAAGTAAGATGTGACAAGTATGGTACTGTTATCCTAAAACATATATGTCAATTTTGGTAAAAAATAAAGTACCGTGATCATTTGATAATTATAGGGGTCAAGCCATAGCTTTTTGACATGGCAGATATGGGTAGTAATATAGCTAATTTGTGGCTCAGATCTGGCAAACAGGAGGGACCACCCTAAAGCCATCATTCCATTCAGTATGTGGTCCACATGTAAGAGTCTGGTGTAGGCCAGACCTGGGCCAGAACAAAAGCAAACTGTGGCCCGGAATAGGGTCAGTTCTGGTTCATTTGTTTGAATTCTGGCCGATATGTGGTATTGCTTTGGCGTATTTGTGGCCCAGATCTGACAAACGGGAATGGACCACCCTAGAGCCATCATTCCATTCAGTATGTGGTCCGGATGTAAGTGTCTGGTGTGGGCCAGATCTGGGCCAGAATAAAAGCCAACTGTGGCCCAGAATAGGGTCAGTTCTGGTTCATTTGGTTTAAATGTGATATTGCTTTGATGTATTTGTGGCCCAGATCAGACAAACAGGAACAGACCACCCAAGTGCCATCATTCCACGCAGTATGTGGGCCGATATAAGTGTCTGAAGTGGGCCGGATTTGAGCTGCACAAATTTTGATAGCTGGGAGATGGGTCGAATAACAGATTCTGAATCCTGCCTCACTTTACAAACACACAGCACTCAGCCTCCTCTGCTCAGTGAGAACACATATACAAAACTGAGAAAAACCCAAAACACCAACCACAGCCTTAAACAGCTTCCACTCTTAAGTGTGCAATGTATGAGGAAGTGTTTTAAGTTTCCATGATATAAAAACAGGCTCAAAGATCATGCCCTGGCCATTTACAGGATATATAGTGAGACAAGATGGCAGCGCGTTCGGTTCGCGAGGCTTAGTGTCTCTCCAGTATCTGCAATTTTGCAGTATTATTCCTGCTCATTTCGGGTCTGTTCGTGCAGAACAGCAGTGCCTTTACATCGTACACCCGACAGGACATCTTGGATATTGGATTGTGCATTCCGGACAGTTTTATTAACAATCTTCGACTCATCCCTGAGATCGCCAGAACACCCGGGCCTGAGAGTCCTACCCGGCCGGGCGGAAGTGCTTGGAGGCGGCGCAGAGAACGTAAACAAAGACGGGGGAAGCGCGGCGGGCTAAGAGCTAAGCTAAAGCTAACACCACACCGGCTCTCTTTACCCAGCATCTTTCTCGCCAATGTACGGTCACTGGTGAACAGAATGGATGAGATTCGACTGAGCATCAACCACAGCAAAAGATTATGGAACTGTAATGTCATGATTTTCACAGAAACATGGCTAAACAGCGGGATACCAGACAACGTTATCAACAATATCGCTAACGGAGCATCAAACATTCCGAGCAGACAGAACAGCGGATGACTCCGGTAAGACCAGAGGCGGAGCATTATGCATTTATATTAACAAAGCTTGGTGCACAAACTCTGTCATCGTTGGGAGACATTGCTCTGTTAACCTGGAATTTCTAATGGTTAAATGTAGACCGTTTTATCTGCCACGGGAGTTCACCTCCACCATAATAACTGCTGCTTATATCCCTCCCGACGCTGATGCCAAGCTCGCTATGAATGAACTTCATGCAGCCATCAGCAAACAACAGACTGCTCACCCGGAGGCTGCTTTTATTGTTGCGGGGGATTTTAATCACTCAAACTTAAAGACAGTGCTCCCCAAATTCCATCAAAACATTTTCTGCCACACAAGGGGAAACAAAACTTTAGACCAAGTTTACACAAGCATAGCTGTGACCCCCCTCCCCCACTTGGGTCAATCAGATCACCTTTCATTGTTTCTCACCCCCAAGTACTCACCCATCGTCAACCGTGTGAAGCCATCAGTAAGGACCATCAAAGTGTGGCCAACGGGGGTGGACTCCACACTCCAGGACAGGTTTGAACACACAGACTGGAGTATGTTTGCTTCCCAGGCCACATGTGGCTCTCACACAGACATTGACAGTTACACTTCCTCTGTTCTGGAATATATCAACACCACCATAGACAGTGTTACAACCCAGAAACAGATCACCACATACCCAAATCAAAAGCCATGGATGAACAAGGAGGTGCACCTCCTGCTGAAGGCACGCAACACTGCATTCAGATCAGGGGATACACAGGCCTACAGCACTTCCAGGGCTAATCTGAAGAGGGGCATCAAAAAGGCCAAGCACTGCTACAAGCTAAAGCTAGAGGAACACTTTTCCAACTCTGATCCTCGGCGCATGTGGCAGGGCATCCAGGCCATCAGCAACTACAAACCCAGCCAGTCCACACCCACAGCCACAAATGTCTTCTTCCTGAACAAGCTAAATGACTTTTATGCCCGCTTTGAAAGAGACAATACAGAACCCTACACCAGGAACACTACCTCAACCGACCACTCACCTATCACACTCACCTCCTCAGAAGTCTACACCGCACTGAGTCGGATCAATGTGCGTAAGGCTGCTGGACCAGACGGTATCCCTGGGCGCGTCCTCAAAGCATGTGCAGAACAGCTCACTGGGGTATTCACAGACATTTTCAACCTGTCGCTTAACCTAGCAACTGTGCCAACATGCTTTAAAACCACCTCTATTGTGCCAGTGCCGAAACACTCCAGCCTAACATGCCTGAATGACTACCGCCCTGTAGCACTCACACCCATCATCATGAAGTGCTTCGAGCAGTTGGTCCTGGCACATCTGAAAGACTCTCTCCCATCCACACTGGACCCACATCAGTTTGCCTACCGTGGCAACAGGAGCACAGAAGATGCCGTCTCCATAGCATTGCACTCTGTACTCACTCACCTGGACAATAAAAACACTTATGCACGAATGCTGTTTGTTGACTTCAGCTCAGCATTCAACACTGTCATACCCTCTAAGTTACTGATCAAACTCAGAGACCTGGATATCGACAAGTCTCTCTGCAACTGGGTTATGGACTTTCTGACTAACAGACCTCAGAATGTTAGATCAGGCCACATCTGCTCCACCACCATCACACTCAACACTGGTGTACCACAGGGCTGCGTGCTGAGGCCCTTCCTCTACTCCCTTTTTACCATCGACTGTAGGCCTGTAAACAGATCCAACACCATCATCAAATTTGCAGATGACACCACAGTGATTGGTCTAATCAGCAATAATGATGAGACTGCCTACAGGGAGGAGATACAGCATCTGGCCACTTGGTGCACCGACAATAATCTGCTCCTTAACACCAGCTAGACCAAGGAGCTCATTGTGGACTTCAGGAAGGGACGAACAGGCTCGCATGATCCCATCCACATTAATGGGATGGCCGTTGAGCCTGTCTCATCCTTCAAGTTCCTGGGGACCCACATCTCTAAGGATCTTTCCTGGACCACCAACAGCTCCAGCCTGGTCAAGAAGGCTCACCAGCGCCTATTCTTCTTGAGGCAACTAAAGAAAAACCAGCTTTCATCAGCCGTCTTGGTGAACTTCTACCGATGCACAATAGAAAGCATCCTGACCAACTGCGTTACAGTCTGGTATGGAAGCTGCTCTGTTGCTGAGCGTAAGGCACTGCAGCGGGTGGTGAAAATTGCCCAACGCATCACAGGGACTACACTGCCAGCCATAGAGGACATCCAGAAGAAACACTGTCTGCGCCGAGCACGCAGTATTCTTAAGGACACCTCTCACCCTGCTCACAGACTGTTTTCTCTCCTGCCTTCCGGCAGGCGCTTCAGGCTCCCCCGGACAAAAACCAGCAGACTGAGGAACAGCTTTTTCCCCAGAGCTGTCTTCCTTTTGAACTCTGCCCCTCACTGACTCTTTTGCCCCCCCAAAACACCCCCCACACTCCTCTAACTTATACTCCTCACAATCACTGCACTATTTAACATTTGCACATTTAAAGTTTGCACATATTCATTGCACTGATTCATTTACTTGAACTGTACATACCCACAGCACATGGACATTTGTAATTATGTTTATCTATCTGCACACTTCTGCTATTAATAGTATCCTGTACATATATTCATTTATTGTAAATCTGTTCATAGCTAATACAACCTGTATATAATGTTGATAGTACATCCATCTGTAAATATCACCATAGTTTTTCTATAACTGCACTTTGTAACTTATACCTGTATCCTGCACTTGCTGCTATTGCACTGCTGGTTAGACCTAAACTGCATTTCGTTGCCTTGTACTTGTACATGTGTAATGACAATAAAGTTGAATCTAATCTAATCTAATCTACATACACAAGCAGAAATTATTGTACAACAGAATTTATTGGAAATTTCATGTGTTATTTGTCACTCATGCAGCATGCAGTTGGACTCAGCCCAATACATTTAGCATAGCTAATGGAAACATATCACCTTAGAAACAGCTGAATGAGTCAAAGCCTATGTCTAAGCAGCCATAAATGATATTCCACAAATAACCTCATTTAAGCACAAAGTTATGTGGTCCTTCTGAACACAGCTTTTATCTTCAATTATCTTAGGTGTGGTTTTTGAATTAAAATCCATAGCACAAACAACACTGGGGAATTTAAATGGGGAGGAGCAAGCTCACTGGCGGCTGAGATGACAGCAACCAATCAGCTGTGCCATGTGGTAGGACCTATCAGCCTGCACACCCACAGATTTTCATGACAGATCTTTGCATTTACTCTTAGTGGTGAGATTATTGATAGTAGTGATGCTCCGATTGATCGGCCACCGATCATGATCGGTCGATATTGGCTAAAAATAGCTTGATCTGCAAACCAAAAAAGCGCCGATCAAAAAAGCCGATCACTTGACGTAAATTACTCGTGCGACTTTTTCACACGTGCATGCACGGCGCGCAGGTAAACAACAGCAGCGCAAAGCTTACCAGTGGCAACATGAGTTCTTCTGTCTGGAAGTTTTTCAAAGTGTCTGATAAAGACGTAAAGTTAGCCGTTTGCAATGTATGTCATGATGAAATCCCTCGAGGTGGAAGCAAACAGCGGCATTTTAACACCACTAACATGATTAGGCATCTTAGAACACGCCACACGACTGAATATGACAAATTTGAGAAGCTTAACCAACTGAAGCCAACATCCTCATCCCTCAACCAGCCGACGGTGAGTGATGCATTTAAACGACGTGAACCATACAGCAGGGATAGTACGAGGTGGAAAGACATCACGTTCAGAATTATGGAATTCATTTGCCTCGATGAACAACCTCTATCAGTTGTGGAGGATAAAGGGTTCCGTCGCCTGCTAAACTGCCTTGATCCACGATACAACCCCCCAGGCAGGAAATACCTAACTGATGTGTGTCTCCCCACGCTGTACAAAACGGTGAACACAAACATTGACAAGCTTCTGCAGGACAGTGTTTATATTAGCTTCACTAGCGATATATGGAGTGCAGACGCATGTCCAATGTCTCTGCTAAGCTTAACAGCACACTTTATTGACTCAAACTTCGAAAGACACAACATCGTGCTACACTGTCAGGATTTCACAGGGTCACATTCTGCGGAGGCTTTGGTGAACGCATTTAGCTGCATGTTTCAGTCACGGGGGATCCAAAGAGAAAAAATCCACGCAATATTAACAGATAACGCCAAAAACATGCAGAAAGCAATGAGAGACGCAGGTTTCCCTGGCCTGCCGTGTGTTGCTCACACACTCCAGCTTGCTGTACATGAGGGAATATTATCCCAGCGAAGTATTTTGGATATCACAGCCTCAGGGAGACGCATCGTTGGGCACTTTAAGCATTCTCCGTTGGCGTATACACGGCTGGAAAATGCTCAAAAGCAGCTCGGCCAGCCGATTAAAAAACTCCGCCAGGATGTGACCACCCGATGGAACAGTACATTGTACATGTTTCAAAGTCTGTTAGAACAGAAACTGGCGCTTGCAGCATATGCTGCGGAACACGAATTGCCATGCACGTTCACTATTCACCAGTGGAAATTAATCGAAAATATGGTCTCCATCCTCGCCCCGTTTGAAGAGCTCACACAACAGATCAGCTCATCAACTGCGTCTGCTGCAGATGTGATTCCCTGTATAAGAGCTCTCATCCGACTCTTGGAGAAGACGGTGGATTCTGACCATGGTGTGAAAACATCAAAAACAGTACTACTGGAAGCTGTCAGAAGACGATTCGCTGACATTGATACACAGAAGCTATATGCAATTGCGACAATGCTAGATCCAAGGTAAGAGAAACTTATTATAATTACTTTTTCCCTGTCTTTTTAATCTTTGGCCAACTATCTTGTTTTAAAGCAGAAAATTAATTTTTTTAAAGTCTTTATTTGGGCCCTTTAACAAAAATGTAAAAACATAACAGAAAATATTGTATTCAACAGGGTTTTAAGCAAGGTTTATATAGTAGGTGGGTGATTTGGCCTAAATCTAAATCTCAATTAATTGAACGACTATTTTATTTATTAATTTTATTTTTTGCCCTCATAGTTCACTGAGTTTTGTACAGTAAACATGCTCACATATTAAAAGTGAGAGATTTTTGAATGAAGGGTGCATTACTTGATTTTAAAATAATTGAAAGAAACACACACTATCTACTATGATTATTAATTGAACATCAGTGTTGAACAACTGATATTAACACACATTGTCTAAAAAGAAAATTCAAAAACGAACTAGGAAAAGCTATAGAAAAAAATTGACCTGAAAAAATCTGATCGATTATAGGTTCTGAATGTCGATTTCGATTACTTTTTTCAAATAATCGGCCAGCTCTAGTTTATAGCTTGTGGTGACACAATGGATTTACAATATGTATTAAATATGATAGGTACAACATTAAAGGGTTATTTATTTAGACTATGTAATCTGACACAAATGTATGTGTGTGGCCTGCATGACGTCACAATTGATTTCACATATTTTTCATTTTTATATCTATTTCAGATACAAAGACAGATACTTTCCAGAGGATCTCAAACCAACTGTGCGTGATCTGTTTCGAAACATCATTACAGCCCATTGCCCCACTGAACTGCCAAGTGCAAGCAGCGTGGAGGTGCCCAGTTCCAGCAGGTCGACAGGCAAAAGCACACCAGCTTGCTCTTTACAGGCAATGTTTGCTGAACTGGTGGAGGAGTATACAGGACAAACTGATGAGGAAATCACAATCATCTCACAGATCAACCAATATCTATCAGAGGCCGTAATGCCACGCAGTGGACAGCCACTTGCTTATTGGCAAGTGAATAAAGGCCGCTTCCCTGCAATTGCACAGGCAGCAAGAGCATATCTTTGTTCACCGTGCACAAGTGTTGATAGTGAGCGACTGTTTAGCACAGCTGCAAACGTTATTGATGACAAAAGAAACCGGCTGACATCAAAAAATGCAGAGATGCTCATAGTCATCAAGCGAAACTTGCCTTTCATGATTGAGACCTGATGGATTTTGTACTCTGTGTTATAGGCCGAGGCATGTTTTGATTTGAAACATTTTGTGGCCAATTGTTTAATTTAAATATATTTAAAAAGGTTACATTTTACAAGTAGCCTCGGCCTATGTAACCCCATCCTATCCCAAGTTCATCTGGTTGGTAACGATCTGCTTGGCCTCCTTGTTTCTCTGCCTTGTTCTTTAGGAAAGGCGGCATTGGTTTACAGTAGCTTACTACATTATTTCATTTTATGGATATTTTTTGGACGTTCATAATAATAATAGAAAAAAAACACTTGCCATAGTTTTGTACTTTGTGGCAATAGCCAGTTTTGGTGTAACAAGTTTTACATTGTGCTGCCAATTATAAAATGTAATCAGTGTGTTAAGAGGCTACATCCCATTAAGCTGATCTGATGTGTGTTGGTCTGCCTGACCCCTCTTTGTTTGGAATAATTTTAAGTTACTCTGCTTTATTTGGGAAAGATGGCCTACAGTAGCCTAAAGTTCTAATTTTCTAAAATAAACACTTGATGGTTCTTGACTTTAGATCTTGACTGTAGCCTATTTTTTTACAGTTTTATTTAAATATAGTTTCATTTCTACAAATGGTGCAAATTCTGCTAGATTATAGATTAAAGATTCCCATTCCGTGATCGGCAGTGATCGGCAATCGGCAGATCATGATTTTGGTGATCGGTAATCGGTGATTGGCCCCAAAAATGCTGATCGGAGCATCACTAATTGATAGATAACAAAGAAACCTGTCATTCCTGTTTAAAAGATTTTTTTTATTCAGGCTAGATCTGTGCTCTTGGACAGTGGCATTTTTTGTATACAGAGAACTTATGCAAATTTTTGTTCCTTCCCTGTATAATCTGACTGTTAAATATCCTTAGGGAGTTTGTTAGGGAAATTTCTATTCTTATTTTATCTTACTGTATAGGTCTGCCATATTGGCATATTTGGATTCTTGGTGTATTCAAATAGCCTGCAAGCGATCTTAATAAACTTTGACCCTGACCTTGATACTAGTAAAGTCATGGAGACCAACTCAAAGTACATAGAGTTCAATGACAATGTTAATATAAGGTTCTAATGAAATATAAATTAACTACTAAAACACTGAGTGACATCAATAGGTATAATGTAAGCAAAAATGGACAATTTACCTCTGAAACTTAAACAAGAGCAATACAAATCAAGTATGTCATCAAACACATTGGTAGAATCCCACTTACTGGCATTGGCTATAGTTACTATCCCATCAGAGGAAGCCTGGTCATGAGTTATTAAAGAGCCCCTATTACGAGTTTTTGAAAATGACCTTTCATGTAGTGTGTAACACAGCTCTAAGTAAAGTAAAACATCCAGCTAAGGCTTAAATCTTAAAAGTGCACAGTGTTTAAAACTATTGATTAATTTATAAAAGAGTCGACTCATTGTGCTTCAAAGGAATCGTCTTGATAATGAGTCTTTAGCTGCTTCAGCATGATGTCGATACAAAACTTAAGCCCCGCCCAATTGTTGCGCATTTAAACTTGTGGCCTTGCCCACAAACAGTAGCAAAGAAAAAGAGGAAGACAAACACTAGCAGATCCCGGTTGAATCAAGTCATGAAGACACTGTGCTCAGCTGGATATTATTGGAAGTGTGAGGGGAAAGTGTTATTTTTTCTCATAATTTTCTCATAAAAGGCTGACAGAGCTTTCTCTGTGAAACAGTGGCGAGACAGCATTTCAAATTGAGGTTTTGATTTAGTTTTTGAGATGTCTTGTCAGGTTTGTTTGGTTAAATACAGCCTTTTCCTATCCGCCTCTTGCAATGCGAAGTTTACATATCTCACAATGTTGGCAGTGTCAATGTTGTCGTCATCAATTTTATAATACCTCCAGACCGCAGACATACTCATGCTTTCCGCTTCAAGCTTCTCCTGTTTTCTACTTTTCCGGCATTTAACCAATAGCATCTTTGCAACAAAGTGATGTCATGCCGTACGCGTTGCTGTTTCTGTGTGGCATGACTTCGCTGCGCATTGTGTGGTCCTTCGCCTCCACATCGTGCATTAAAATCCTTTAACGCACGGCAAGCCGTTGATTATCCCTTACATATATAGTCCTGATAGGAAGGTAACGTCTGATTCTGATTGAGTCTGAAACCAAGTGATCGGGCCCGATTTCCAATCACGTGATCGGATCTGGACATCCCTAATGAATGTTCGAGATTAACTAAATTCTGGATTCTTAAGGCATACAAGGTTCACTTAATCACTTGTTGACAACTTGTTGTATTGTTAAAAACAGCAATGGTTTTCAGACTTTCTACCCTTTCAGGTTGTCTACATGAGAGAAACAGCCAATTCTCACCTATTAGATGTGCATAATAAGCATAAAAACATAAAAACATGCAACAGATGAGAACCATGAACATGACATGAGCACTTGGGCAATGAAACATAAGCCAAGTGGTCAAGAAAACTCATCAGAAAAGGGTGACATTTAGGCCCAATCCCATTTCTATTTTTGTACGTCTTGTCTTTCCCGTTCCCCCTTGGCCCTTGAAACAGAGTGTGAAGGAGAAGGGCTTCAAAATTTACCCCTAAGAAAAGGGACAGCACTATAACAGCTGCACACAAATTAATCATATGTCATTGCGATCTCTTGCTTCATATGAGATATTATTTTAGGTATTTATCTTCATGGAATTACCAAAGGCAATGATATCATGTTATCATAATGATATAATGTGATGATAAGCTTGTAACTATACTGTGCATTTACACCGTGGCCATATTCATATATGTAAATAAAGGAAAACAACATTAACATTATAGCAGACACTGTAAAAAGGTCATTCCCTGCCACTAGACTTTTCTGACAGGGTATTCGAGTGTCATCGAGTGTCAGTCAGAATGTTGTTGGACTGCTATACAGGATTTAGTATTAGGGATTATATATAGCTAAATTTAGCGGTTTTTATTTTAGCGTTTTTTTAAAAGCATGATGATAAAACATGAACGCGGTAATTATTGTATTAAAACATTTGCTTGTTTGTTGTAAAAATGTGTAATAATGACAAAAAAATACTAATTTGTGCATCTCCTTACTTTTGTGAGCAGCCATGTTGCTGTTGTACCTGGTGTATTCTGGGAAAATTTTGTACCCTTTGGTTTCAAGTGTGGTCCTAAAAAATTTCAGTTTCAAGAGGTATCTAGCCCTTCCCCTTAGCCTTACGCCTTCAAGCTAAAGAGAATTGGGGCACCCCTACCCCTTCACATGAACGCACTAAACAGGGGATAAGGGGTAGAATTGGGATTGGGCCTTAGTCTGCACTCACAAAGAAAAAACAAGGAGCATGAATATCCAGATCAAACCAAAACCAAACAAGACAAAAAGTGCAGGGGGCCAAACAATATAAAGAACTTCACACACTAGCTATGTTTCCATCCAAAGATGCAAATTAAATGTATGCGCAAAACTGGAATATCAAATAAAAGAAGTGCGAATAAACAGCGTTTCCATGCAATGCGTTAAAAAGAACAAAATCGCCACTTCCTGATTAACTGCCGCCAAATATCAACAGTAAAAACGAAATTTGCTGTGGTAGGAGAAGCTGCATGAATCTTTTTTTTTATTTAATATGACTTTTTTTAAATTACTTTTTTTAATGTGCATACTGGAATTTGTTCAGTAAAAATGTTTCCATTGTAGTTTATGCTCATCTGTTTTTTAGCCGCATTTTAAACATTTTCCATCATACCCAAAATGCGCATAAAAATAGGTGGATAGAAACATAGCTACTAACATGCACAAAGCTGCACAATCCTACAAAGACAAAAAGATAAGAAATCACTTGCTCTTTAAAGTAAATATTGAAAAGAGTTCTGTCAACAAATAAAGAATAAATCAGACCAAAATGACAAGACTCTGGCAACAACTCTCTTAAATGAATATTTAACCCTTAAGGTGCACCCTTTGAAAACAATTTTTTTGTTTTAATAATAATGATTTACGATGCCTTAAACGAAACTATCTGTTATTCTTAGAGATAAGCATTTACATCTAAATATGATGCTAAACAAAACAAACTGTGATTAGTTGCTTTACATGTTGGTCAGACTGCCTACAGGAAGATACTTAGCCGGTGAAATCTATGTTAGAGTCCAGCTTTCATTAGCTGCACACCATTTGCTGTGAGTCATAAGACTCTGTGAGCCTATACACTTGCCTGCACACATACTGTAGCAAGTACTATGCTAATGATTATATTTATGCTGTGCATGCTGCAGGCACTTTAACTCACATTAGTATATTGTGGACTTATACTTCATTTATGACATGAATGCAGCTCTATATTGCTCTTACAATACTCTAGAAGTTTCTAGAAAATTGACAGTGTTGCATAACACAAAAATGGACTGTGAACTGAAAGGTAGAAACAATTACAAAAATAACAATAGGACAGTGTGTATTACGTAAAAGTGTCAGCTGGTCATGGCACTGAATGTGTTCTCAAACTACACATAGGGCAGACATTCAGTTAAAATGACTAATGAGGCACAGCCAGCTATTTACTAGAGCGTGGGTGTGACTAAATGCATTAACAATTCCACAGCAGATTTTTTTCTGATCACAGATAAACCTACAGAGACAATCTGCATCTAAATCGCAGATGAATTATTTTTTAGTTGCAACAGCAGACCATGACAGCAGACAAGAGATTTTTTCTGAACTGTAAATCCTAAAAATCATTTTGTTTAGGTGACTTATGCTGACAAGAGCTCTGTATACAGTTCTCACAATAGTCCAGGGTCGTTACCCAGACTGATCTTGTTCAATTGATTTAAAGTGCAATGAGATGGTGTCAGGTGGTATTTAGAATGTTTTACCTTGAAAAAACACAAACACATGCAATAGAATAATTTCTAGGTAAATATACCTAACAGTTTATTTTCATTCACTCACTTTCCTTTAGCTTAGTACCTGATTTATCTATGTCCGACAGATCAATGAACCACCAATTACTCTGGCATACTTTTTACGCAGTGGATACCCTTTCAGCTGCAATCCAGCAACTCATGAACCCCCCAAGTGATGGAAAACACCCATACGCTCTCGTATTCACACATACACACACACAGACACACACACACATTTGGGGGAAACTGGAACACCTGCAGGAAATCCACACAAGCACAGAGAAAGCAAACTCCACACAGAAATGCCACCTGGTGCAGCTTGGACTCAAACCAGCAACCCTACATGCTGCCCTAAAATTATTTATTTTTAATTATTTAAAATTAAAAGAATGTATTTTAAATCGAGCACAGCGATAGTTCAGTCAGGCCACATAGGCAAGTGCTGCCATAAACTGACTATCTGCTCCTACCACCTTTGTCTTTAGCAATTTACAATATGATATCTTATTTGAGAACAATCAGAATGACCACTATGGCTATTCTAGTAGTTACAAAATTCTGTTAGTTCCAGTGTTAAAGCTGAGATTCTATGTAAGGACACCTGTAGGCCTCCAAATATAGAGCAGGTTGCATGCAGGATCACTTATTCAAATGCAGGAAAACAAAAGGCCCAGTCGTTAGCCTCTTTGCTATCCATTTACAAAAAGAGGTAGGGATTAGAGCTGAAGATCTTTGCCCAAACCCGACAGGACCCGATAGGTTCGGGCTTAATTTCTATAATTTTAGACAAGATCGGGTCGAGCTCGGGCTTGCGCAGTAAATGAACAGTCATGTGATGCATTTTGATTAGTGCGAGAAAGCAATCTAATCGATTGTTACAACATTAAAATCCATCCCTGAAACAAATGATAATGGAGAAGTAAAAAGAGCGAATTTTGACTGCGGTCAGGCCAGCCGCCAGTTCAAAAAGACTGGTCATTCTACTCGCTAAGGTATTTCGGCAGTCGTTCATACACTGCGTATTACAATAGAGCGCTAAACACCAATGTACAGCATGCACAGCAAGCTGACAGGGAAAACGAAATGGATGTTATTGGCTGGTGGAAGATGAACAAACAATCCTACCCAAAACTTGCTGAATTAGCCACATCAGTACTGTGCATTCCGGCCTGTAGCAGAAGCAGTGAAAGGGTGTTCAGGGTGTGCTAAAGCCATTTACAGTGGATTCAGTAATGTTCCTCCTCAAAAACACGTAACCTAATCTTGGTGCATAAAAGATTTTCAAATTATAACTAAATATTAATTAAACCATAAATGCATAATGTAGACAGAGTATAGGCTAATATTGGCATTATTCCTTTGTTATTCAGCTTCACCGTCGCCAGATCGTGAAGAGAAGTGGCGAATCAAATTCCGCAGAGCCATTATCTTAATTTCCTTATTACCAAATACCCGTCATAATTAAGTATTTATTTTAATTTATTTGTTAGAAAAGACTTATTTTATTGGTGTGTTTACCAATTTACAGTCTAAGTGTATGTACCTAGGCCTATTTAGAGTGCTGAGATGTTACGATGTTACATAGGACTTATTTTATTTCTTTGTTCCAACTTCCAAGGTGTCTATAGCCTACATTTGTTATAAATAAATTATGTTAAAACACATATAAACGACTCAATCTTGAAAAAAGGCAAAAGAGTTGTGTGCATGTGCACATTTGAATAATGCCGGGCTATAAACGGGTTCGGGGGGCAATGCGGTGGTGCAGTAGGTAGTGCTGTTGTCCATAGTGTATGTGTGAATGAGTGTGTATGGATGTTTCCCAGTGATGGGTTGCAGCTGGAAGGGCATCCGTTGTGTAAAACATATGCCGGATAAGTTGGCGGGTTATTACGCTGTGGCGACCCCAGATTAATAAAGGGACTAAGCCAAAAAGAAAATGAATGAATCAATGAATGAATGAATGATAATTGTTTTTGTATATTTAAAAAAATATAATTATTTTAAATATAAATCGTGAGCACATCACAGCTGTCCTCAGGTCTTTAAATTGGCTCCCAGTTACATTCAGAATAGATTTTAAAGTATTGTTACTTGTCTATAAATCACTAAATGGCCCAGGACCTCAATACATTTCAGATATGCTCACTGAATACAAACCTTACAGATCTTAAGGGTCAAATAAATTAGAAATTACAAGTGTTCAGTCAAAGCAGGGTAAATCCACCTTCAGCTACTGCGTCCCCTGCTGCTGGAATCATTCATATCAAGACTTAAAACACATCTGTTTAGCTGTGCCTTTACCGAGTGAGCAGTTTGCTATGGCCGACAGATCGCACTATTATGTCTTTCTTTTCTTTTTCATTCTTTTAAAACCATGTGTTTTAACACATTTTAATCTATTTTATCTGTTTTAATCATTTTTATTCTTTGTTGTTTTTATTTTCTTATGCTAGTTTCTTTTATTCACGTTTATGTAAAGCACTTTGAATTACCACTGTGTATGAAATGTGCTATATAAATAAACTTGGCTTGCCTTGCAAGGAAATATGTTCACTCATTTTGAGTTGATTTGAACTCTGTTGGAGTTGAAATAACACTGCTATTTTGCAGTGTGGGCTGTGCTTTTATGTAGTTTTATTTCAGATGATAATGCTGATGAGGTATAGGTGCAGTGATTTAGCAATCAGCTGAGAGAAAGCTTTATATCACACTGACCTACTGAGTCTGAAACAATATCTTCAATTTCCAGCGCAATGATATTGTGGCCTATTTTATGTCTTTTTAAAGCACACAGTGATGACAGTAATGATCCAATTATCAAGCACACTTTGAGTGATAATTGTGTGTTTAAATCACTCTGTTGTTGGGTTACAGTTTCACATATATGTGGAATATATTTAAAAAATTTAACCAGCAGGAAAATAGCGTATTAAAGGATGAATTCGAAACATGTTGACCTATATAGTGTTATCTAATAAGATAATTGTGAAACAACCTTAAAATCCCATGTTATTTACACATAGATAGAGCTGAGCATGAAACATGAAAACACACATCAGAAATACATCAAAGCACACCTGTGACCATCAGTGTATTGCGCCTGTGAAATACTGCCATGATTCAGTCACTTGTTTCCTTATCTTGTTCAAGGACTCTTGTTTAATATACAGGGAAGGGCAGTTTTATGATACATGTATTTCAAATACGTATTTCAAATACAAAGTAGCATTTTGTAATTTGTAGGGTAATGAAAATGGCTTAATATTTTGTATCAAAATACTTTATTGTCCTGTATTTTTGTAGTTTGAAAATAATGTAAAATACTCTGTAAAAAGTCTACATGACGTCATAAAAAATCAACCTCTGATTGGTACTTTCTCAGTAATTTGCCTAAGCTTGAGATCAGAACAGAAATATTGAAAAGGGTGGATAATGCATGGAGTATGGAAGGAAATTATGCATCACATATTTCCTACAGTGGCGATACATACAATACATGGATGGCTGTTTAAAATGCCAGCATATGTCAAAGTGGAACAATATACTGTATGAAACACAAATATTTAATAATACAGCACTTCAGTCTATGCAGATTAGTCAAAAACACCAAATTCAGATTATACAGCATCAGCAGGATATACAGTGCATCCGAAAAGTATTCACAGCGCTTCACTTTTTCCACATTTTTTATGCCTTATTCCAAAATCGATTAAATACATTTATTTACTCAAAATTCTACACACAATTCCCCATAATGACAATGTGAAAATGATTTTTTTTTAATTGTTGCAAATTTATTAAAAAAAAAAAAAAAAAAAGAAAAATCACATGTACATAAGTATTCACAGCCTTTGCTCAATACTTTGTTGATACACCTTTGGCAGCAATTACAGCCTCAAGTCTTTTTGAATATGATGCCACAAGCTTGGCACACCTGTATTTGAAAATGTTTGCCCATTCCTCTTTGCAGTACCTCTCAAGCTCTATTAGGTTGGATGGGAAGTGATGGTGTACAGCCATTTCCAGATCTCTCCAGAGATGTTCAATAGGATTTAGGTCTGGGCTCTGGCTGGGCCACTCATGGACATTCACTGAGATGTTGTGAAGCCACTCCATTGATATTTTGGTGGTGTGCTTGG
Organism: Danio aesculapii; assembly: GCF_903798145.1. Taxonomy (NCBI): domain Eukaryota; kingdom Metazoa; phylum Chordata; class Actinopteri; order Cypriniformes; family Danionidae; genus Danio; species Danio aesculapii. The sequence goes on from NC_079455.1 coordinate 10,553,818, forward strand.
GGTCATTGTCCAGCTGGAAGATGAACTGTCACCCCAGTCTGAGGTCAAGAGCACTCTGAAGCAGGTTTTCATTCAGGATGTCTCTGTACATTGCTGCATTCATCTTTCTCTCTTTCCTGGGTAGTCTTAAGTTCCTGCTGCTAATAAACATCCCCACAGCATGATGCTGCCACCACCATGCTTTACTGTAAGGATGGTATTAGTCTGGTGATGAGCGGTGCCTGGTTTTCTCCAAATGTAACGCCTGGCATTCACTTCAAAGAGTTCAATTTTATGTTCATCAGACCAGAGAATTTTGGTTCTATTGGTCTGAGAGTCCTTCAGACGCCTTTTGGCAAATTCCAGAAGTTGAGTAGCTTCCGTCTGGCCACTCTACCATCCAGGCCTGATTGGTGGATTGCTGCACAGATGGTTGTCCTTCTGTCAAGTTCTCCTCTCTCCACAGAAGAACGCTGGGGCTCAGACAGAGTGACCATCGGGTTATTGATCACTTCAATGACTAAGGCCCTTCTCCCTAGATCACTTAGCTTAGATGGCCGGCCAGCTCTAGGAAGTGTCCTGGTGGTTCTAAACATCTTCCACTTATGGATGATTAAGGCCACTGTGCTTATTGCAACTTTCAGAGCTGCAGAAATTTTTCTGTAACCTTCCCCAGCCTTGAATACTTAGGTACATGTGATTTTTCAGGTATTTTATTTTTAATAAATTTGCAACAATTTAAAAAAAAAAATCACATTGTCATTACGGAGCATTGTGTGTTGTATGTTGAGGAAATAAATGAATTTAATCCATTTTGGAATATGGCTGTAACATAAAAAATGTGGAAAAAGTGAAGCGCTATAAATACTTTCCGGATGCACTGTGTATCCATCTGCCTTGCCTTATTTTGTTTATTTATTTCCCATTGTTGTTGCTGAAGAATTTGAAAATGATGAAAGCTAAGTTGCATGTTTACTTTATATTTTTACAAGCTACATGTGCTTACCATAGTAATATAGTATAAACCAAAATGTATTCTGCTGCCTTTCAGTTTCTATTAAACATTCACATTTAATGTTATGGAGGAAATGCAACATGAATATTCTCAGCTAATTTACCAGCTAATGCTAATTAGAGTTTAGTCTGTGAAATTGTGTGGCTAGGCCTGTATCCTCTTAATTATATCAATAGCAAGTCTTGGGGAAGCACAGTACTGCTTCTAGAGGACAAGCCATTCAGCATTGATGCAAGAGATTCTTTATAGTCTTAACCTGTTGACAGTCACAAACAGCCACCACCACACTTAAATATGTTTGTGTGCTTCAACAACATATTTTTATTGTGCATTTAATAGATTAGATTATAGATTTCTATAGGAAAAAACAGACTTAGTAAAGAATCCTTAGTGAAATTCTTAGTAAAGAATACACAAATAAAAATCAGCGCTGTTGATTTTGTTAAACAGCTATTATATGCTATATACTGTGCACTGCTTTATAGTCTTGCATCTTTCTGTCATCAACCCTGTTTAAAGTCCCAGGAAACGTACAAATGTATTTCATTTTGATATATTTTTCTCTATTCCCATTAACAACATTGTACCAAACGATTCAACATTCTGCACATACTAAACAAGTAAAGTCCACTCACCTGGTGTTATCTGGCTTACATATTTCCTTTCTTCTATCTTATTTCATGAAAATATCTTCAAGTCTGCTAGCAACATGCCTGCTTGTTTGCTCCAGAGGAGAATTATTGAGCGGTATTATGTCCACCTCAGGGATTCCATTGATGGGTCACAGTGAAAAAGGCTCTGGTGTGCAGTTCCCAGCTGTTCATTTTGATCTGGGTTCAGCCCACCCTGACGGAAGAGCTGAATTCAACCCCACATCTCACCAGGTGAAAAAGGTGAGAACAAAACTAATCGATCTTGAGAAAGAGAGCAAGATTATCTAAATAATTCCAGGTTTTTGGTGTCTCTGTGGTCATCAAGGTTCACAGACAGCTTGCTGGTGGTGTAAGGGTACAGGGGCTTGTTATCCATTTTCCCTCGGTTGTCATGGTTGCCAGAGAGAGTGTAGCTTCTCCTGCCCCTGCTCTACCTCTGTCTGTCTCTGTGATGCTCTGGCTGTCTGTTCTCTCTCCTGTTGTCTATTCCTTCTCAACCTTACTCTATCCCTTCCTCCCTCCCTCCCTCCCTCCCTCACTTATACTGCATCCCCCAATTCTCTTCTCCATTCTCTCTCCCCTCCTCTTCAGCAGCCAGGCTGCTGTCATATCAAATCCTGCCTGTCTGTTTCTTACCAAAACCTACAAGCATATTGAATTGTTCCCTATACGCTATATACTTTTCTATACAAATTACAATAGTAATTCATATAAGTAACAATTAAAATTTTATTGTCATTACAGTGAAATGCTAATTAGCAGAATGCAAAAAAATAGTAAACTGCAGTATAATATACCATGTGGTAATGCTAAGCTATGATCTATCAATAATGTTGTGCACTTTAACACTGATGTAAAGTTTTTGATAAATGCACGTTAGACACTATGAACTGTAACACAACTAACAGCTAGGCTTACAACTATGGTTAAAATCAAGAGCATTTTGATTGACTACTACAAGCTGGGAAAACATCAGATAACCATGCCAATGCAATAAACATTATAACACCTAACGCTGCTGAATAGATCTAATATTTACACATTTGCCTGAGGAAGGAATGAAGGGGGTAGTTACAGTACAGTTACTATTTGCCATAACATCTATGCTGTTCCATAACTTTAGCTGACGGTAAATCTAACAGATAGAGCTAGCTATTTATTGATTAGCAAACCATACTATGCCATACCTGTCAACACTGGGATGTAAAAATATGGGACAACAATTAGCTTCAAATAGAACCAATAGAAAATATTGACAATAAAATAAAAGATTTCGCCTATTAAAATCAATGGCCTATACAGAAATTAAATCAAGATATAAAATCCCATTCACTTTTTACTGTATTTAAATATTGATTGGCATTACTACAATTATTTAGTGAAGAGCAACAAATGAATCTCTCATTTTGTTTTGTGATAGCAGAGGTGTCACTGTAAGAATACACAGATTTATAGGCTAATGAAAGCATTCCATTACTTTAGTAACGGTCTGTGCTCATTTAAGAGAAAATTAGTTGTTTAAAATAATACAAGCAGAACGAACGTGTTTACATATTATTACATGTATGTGTCTGTTTAAACACACACCTAAATCCCCAAAATGTACCAAACTTTTGCTCCTCTTTAAAGGGTGTGTACAGAAGTTGATCTGGGAACAGTTTATCATACAGAGCCAAGCGGCAACCTCCCGCTCTCCCTCGGGAAGCCAATACGGAAGTAACTGAAAGTGCAATTCATTAAAATTCCGCTAGTCCTGGCTCCATAATTGAGCAATTTGCAATTGAGCCCACTGTTAGAATGGCCAACTTTACAGCAGAAAAAAAGGTGTTTACAGCCAGGTACAAAGAACGATTTTGGGTCATATAGCTATTATTACCCTCCATGACAACTGTGAGGGGGTGAATTTTTTTATAACTCATCCATTTCCTTTATATTAGGTTATATTAAGTTTGCATAATTAGGGGCGTGGCCACTTGAGTGACAGCTAGGTCTCGCTGGTCGCCGTCACTTCATCTCAGCTGAATCCGGCAGATTAGCCACTAATCTCGGCATATTCATCGTATTTTTGTTTTGTTTTTTGTGGCTTTACACAGTCAGCAACCTTTTGGACTTATTTCTTACAATTATCAGATGATATGGGATGCTGTGTGCACTTAATTGTGCTCACAAACCATTCATGTGGCCTCGTTTCCCATGTAAGTAAAGTTATATACTTGTATACCATCTCTATAAATGTATTTGTTTTATTTAAGATCATTTATCATTAATATTTTTCTTTAGAGCTGTAAAGCACTCCAGAATGTGACAGATTGATTAGCTGTAGACTATAAAAACAGTCATCTGAAGCGTTATCATACAGTGTTATGCTGGATTTCATCAATAGTCTTGTATTTACTAACACACACTATATCTGAAGTGTTTGGAAGTAATTCGCGTTTTCCTCCTGTAGAAAAACGTCATAAGAACAATGTTTAGTGGCTCAATGTATTACTACAGTGTTTTTAAAAGTCTAAACACTTAATTGATATAGTGTAAAGCCAAGCACATGTGGTCAGAACACAAACGAGTCGCAGGTAATAAAGCATCAAGCATTTCTCCCAAAGTAAAGTCTGTCTGCCAGGTCTAGGCAAAGTGCCAGCACGTGTCTGTAGCTCCGCCCACTCTCCGCCTCTTTGCCCTTGTTTGGTATCCCGCCGTGGGTGCGATGACGCGCGAACAAAATGGCGACGGTTGGCCGCGCCTACTTGTAGCTTCTTTTGCAGTGTTCAGAAACCTATGGGTGACGTCACGGATGCTCCGTCCATATATTTTACAGTCTATGTACAGAGCACGTCCGTCAGTCAGCATGCATACACTGATTCAGGGGTTGCGAACTTGCGACGATAAACGCACAGCTTTAACGGAATGAAAGTGAATGCAGACGTTTTTATCAACGTGCGTTCGAGCCAAAATAAAGCGAAAGCACAATTCTCTTGACCAGCTCTTGCAATTATATCACATTTGAGATCGGCTCTGTGTCAACAGTACTTTCACTATTCATAAAAAGTTTAAACATACAGGGCAAATACAGGAAAATACTTCAATGGGATGATAGCGGAGAAAACCGTTGAGCTGACAAGTATGTGTCATGCTAATTATTAATAGCATTATCGATCACGGATACAGTAAAATAATCATCTTTGTCGTAACAATACCTCTGTCTTTGTTGCGTTTTTCCTCATCTTCTTTTCTTCTTTTGCCTCCCCTGCGTACTAGACAGTTTGGGACGTTTTGACATTGAGCATGTTGACCCATCAAAGAAAATAATAAACACCGTAGCAGTTATAAAGTCTAATTATTCGAAGGGGGGGGGGGGGGGGGGTCTTAGGCGAGTAGGTTATAGCCTATTATTATTATTATACTACTACTTAATAGGCTATGCACTATGCAGTTAATTTAATGTGGGCTTATTCTTTTCTAAATTCATAATATCAACTAGTTTTAAGTATAGTCAAAGTTACACTTTTTTTTCTTCCCCTATTTCTGGTGCCCCCCTGGATGTACGGCGCCCTTAGCATTTGCCTATACTGCCTATGCCACAGGCCGGCCCTGAAAACATGTGCCTGTTTGTTGTAAAAATTCACAATAATGACAAAAAAAAGCTATGCTGCTGTTGTGGCTGGTGTGTTCTGGAAATTTTTTTTACCCCTTGGTTTCAAGTGTGGTCCTGAAAAATCTCTATTCGAAGGGCTACAGTGTCTATCCCCTTAGACCTACTCTTCAATCTAAAGAGAATTGGGACACCCATACCCCTTCACGTGAACACGTAAGGGGAAGGGCTAAAGGGTAGAATTGGGATTGGGCCCTATTCACCAGGTCACCCACACATTGCTCAAATGTGCAAACACTAATTTCTGATAACTGATCACTAACAAATCACTGTTATACTGTACAGGCCTAAAAGTAGGTAAAAGGTGACAGGACAAAAAAAAAACTAGTCCACAATTCGTAGTTTTGTACCTACCGCATAATTCACCTTTTCTAAATCCTAAATTCCTCTAGAAAAGAATAGAGGAACTCTGCTCAGTCTGGCTCTGTAAAGTGTGTGATGGCCAACCCTATGCAACAGTAATGTTTGGCCTAATGAATATTTACTGTTTACATGTCATTGGTGTTTACAGTGTACTTGTTGCGCCTCTCAGAAGATACTGTCACTGTAAATCACTTTATTGAATTGTAGATATAAGCCTACGAAAGGCATTTTCAAAACAGTGTCACCTTTTTTCAAAACTCTACATGCAATTCCCAAAACTGCACACACAAAATGCCTCACATCTCTTTTCAAATGTAACACTGCATTTGCATCAAATTAGAAACAAGTCTTTCATAATGTGAAACGTGTTTCAAAAGTAAATGTTTGAATATATCATGTAAACACTGTTGTTCTAAATCTAAAGCTCTTTAGGCTGATATCTACAATTCAATACAATGTTCTACAGTGACTTAATCTGCTGAGAGGGGAAACAGGTACACTGTAAACACCACTGACATGTGGAAAAATTCATTAGGCCAAACATAAAAAAAAACAAAAAAAACACGTTTTATTTCACTAAAAAAACTATATTGTAGCATTTAAATACTAAGATAGACATTTAAATATGCTAGTTTTTCTAAGAAAAGGAGAATCGGAGCATTAATATAGTGATTATTATTCACCACTAGAGGGCGCTGACTTGATCTTAACGATCTCAATGTTTCTTTCTTTAGTCCTGAAGTCATGGACGAGAGCAGAGGCTTGCTATCATCAAATCATGCCAAAAGGAAAACCTGTGTTAACAGTGTCCAGAAGTGCCTGAAGTATTGACTTCTATGTTCTCGAAGGCATCTGGGATGGATTATCACACAATGAAAGCATGTGTTCTGTAGTCAGATGAATCAGAGATTTTGGAGGACAATATGCTGCCTTTTTTTTCTAGGGACGCCCATGAATATTTCAACAAGACAATGCAAAACCACATTCTGCACACATTACAGTCCTGGCTGTGGTAGAAGAGGATAGAGGTACTTGACTGACCTGCCTGCAGTCCCGATCTGTCTCCAATAGAGAATGTTTGGCACATTTTGAAGCGCAAAATGCAACAGTGAAGACCCCGTGCTGTTGCCCACTTTAAGACATGTTTGCAGGAAAAAAGGGACAAAATTACACCTAAAACACTTCATCACTTGGTGTCTTCAGTCCTTAAAGGGCACCTATGGTAAAAAATCTACTTTTCAAGCTGTTTGGACAGACATATGTGCATGTGTGGTGTATAGGTTGTCATATTGGGGTAATATAAGCACACCCAGTGCTTTTTTTTCAATTTAACAACATAAAAAACGGTGGACCAATTGGAGCTGTTTTCAAATCGACCGCTACCTGACGTAGGAGAGCGGTCCCCCCGCCCACCAATATTGATTGACAGGCATGTCATCATATCCTCAGTTTGTTGATTCACGTCCGCCATTTTCAGCGTGAGTCTAAGTGATATGACTAAAGGAACACCCTAGCTCTATTTTTAGATGCAAGGCTCATTTGGCTCAACACAAGAGCAATATTCTCCACATTATCGCTCTAATCGGAATTATTGGTTGTATCTTTAGGTAGGTTTGCAAACATGTGTACTTCTCGTTGAGTCTACCTTATACTTCAGCCGTTTGCATTTCTCGCGATCCCAGAAGCTCCCTGTGATCTTAACTAGCATGCGTTTTAAAATTCTAAACATCGGTTTCTATCAGGGTACACTCAAGTCGACGGCTGCGCGGACCGCTGCAGAAACCTATGTTTAGAATTTAAAAATGCGTGGCGCGACGATTCGGGACACTTCATGCTTCTGCCGCGCTGCAGAGAGTGTCTAGTGTGCCGTGTCGCGGCATCGAGCGGCTCATCCGGTGCCTCAGTCAAAGTTAATTCAGTGTGCGTGGTTATTAGTTTCTGTGTACAAGCTCGGCACTTGAAACTAGCACACAGTTGGCTGTAAAACTGTACAAAGACACAAATGATTTTGTACTCTCTGCTTGGTCTGTGTCAGAGTTGTACATGTACGACCCTCTCTCTCCTCCGTCTGCCTATCAGACTGTTGCAAACGCAGAGCGGGTGAGCTCATGGCCCCGCCCCCTTGTTACGTTGGCAGGAAGCCGAAACTAATTTACATGTAAAGCAACACACCCATAAATCAGCGAACTGTGGACACGCCCCCAACATGACACTTTTTAACACATTATAATAAAAAAATCTGAATTGTGTTTTAAACTGAACCTAAACTGGCACACTCAGAAGAACCATAATATTAATATTAAATCATAAAAAAAGTTAAACTATGTTCCCTTTAAATGTCTTTTAAGTTAAAAGGAATAGCAACATTAAAAAGTGGTAAATGGTCCACTGTTCTAAAATGTGCAAGATTTAAAAAAAACACGTGATTATTTTGAAAAAACAAACAAACAAAAAAACTATAAAAATCATGAGGAACACATTAAATATTTTTTGTTGTATTGTTTGCAATGAAATACAAGTCAAAGTAAATTTAGAAATCACTACTTTTTTATTTGCATTTTCCATACTGTCCCAACTTTTTCTGATTAGTGGTTGTGTATATATATATTTTTTTCTTTTATGATAATAATCTTTTTATACTTATGTCTTATGTGTATTGTGTATACAAGCTGCTCTTACTGACTTTGCACAAATAATTCCTCTGTACTTGCCAGATGGGTACAAATGGCAAATAAAAATCTAGACTTGACCCAAGACTGGAATTATTCATCCATTAATTCAATTTCTTTTCGGTTTAGTCCCTATATTAATCTGGCGTCGCCACAGCAGAATGAACAGCCAACTACACAACATACACTACGGACAATTTAGCTTACTCAATTCACTTATAGTACATGTCTTTGGACTGTGGGGAAACCGGAGCACCCAGAGGAAACCCACACCAACACAGGGAGAACATGCAAACTCCACACAAAGATGCCAACTGACCTATCCGAGGCTTGAACCAGTGACCTTCTTGCTGTGAGGCGAGAGCGTTACCCACTGCGCCACCGTGCAGCTAGACTGGAATTATGGCTGCTGAAAATTCAGTCACAACAAACACAACAGATGGTAGCTATGTAATGTTTTCACTAATATATGAAAAGAGTTTTCTTTTCATATATTAGAATTTCTTTTTAGAGTTCCACTTACAGTAAACGATGCAGGAAAGTACTGATAAACATGAAGGTCACATGAATGCCATGTTAAGAAGAGAAGGCTTTTTAACAGATCATGATTTGATTTGATTTGATTTGATTTATTTATTTTCGAACAAAGTACATAAAATATCATTAACAAAAGAATACATTTCAACATGGTCGAAAATGGAGTGGGATGAAGCACAAGCTTATTATTTTCCCACCCCATTACCACATACATCATTCGTCTATTACTTAAACTTATTTCTTCCTTTACTTATCTCTTCCTTTCACATGAACACATTCTATCCTTTTGGCATATCCGACAAACTATATGTTTGCTTCCATTTTGTACCTGTATACCTTGTAACATAAACCCAGAGAAAAAAAAAACAAAAAAAACCTAGTACTGCAGGTAGCCATTAATTAAAATTTTATCATACCTTTCTCTTTTTATACCTTTTCAATCACCTTCATCGTTATACTCCTTTAATAACATATATTTATACAACTTTTTAAATTGATTATCCTGACATTGTTTAAGAGTCAGATCTAGACTGTTCCATAGTTTTACACCACAGACAGACATACACAAACTTTTTAAAGTTGTTATATCCCCCTTGTCGTTCTTCGAAAAACGTTTGTATGCATTTTGGAAGTAGTTTATTCCTAGCTTTAAACATAAATTGTGCTGTTTTAAATTTAACCAAATCATTGAACTTAAGTATCTTCAATTTAAAAAATAAAGGATTTGTATGCTCCAAATACCCCACTTTTTTTATGAGTCTAATTGCTTTTTTCTGAATTGTACATACGGATCGTAAATTAGATTTATATGTATTCCCCCATATTTCAACACAATAACTCATATATGGCAACATAAGTGTGTTATATAATATATTTGCTACAGTTTTGACTAATTTTGATATCACATTATTTATTTGCAGTTTCCAACTAATTTTATGATCCAGTACAACACCAAGAAACTTAATTGCATATACTCTTTCTATAACTTCATTATCAATATGCAAATCTATATTATAACTGCTTTTTAATTTCCCAAATAACATAACCTTTGTTTTACTTATATTTAATGACAATTTGTTTGCATCAAACCATAATTTCAATTTATTCATTTCTGTTTTAATCAACTCCATAAGTTTTGGTAAATTATGCCCAGAACAAAAATACTTGTATCATCTGCAAATAAAATAAACTTAAACAACTCTGATATCTTACACATATCATTAATATAAATTATAAACAGTATTGGACCTAAAACTGACCCTTGTGGTATGCCACACGTTACATTTAGATATGACGATTTGTGGTTGCCAATTTCCACGAACTGTTGCCTATTTTTTAAATAACTGCTTATCCAGTCCAAAGCTACTCCTCTAATACCATACCTTTCTAATTTATTTACCAATATATTATGATCTATTGTATCAAATGCCTTCTTTAAATCTATAAAAATTCCAACTACCTTCTACTTTTTATCTATCTTTTTTGTAATTTCCTCAATAATTTCTGTCAATGCCAGAGATGTTGATCTATTTTTCCTGAAACCATATTGTTCATCAGCTAAAAGGTTATGCGTTTTTATAAAATTATTAAGCTTTTCAACAAAGAGTTTTTCTAGAATTTTTGAAAACTGAGATAGTATTGAAACTGGCCTATAATTTTGTAAAATATTGTTTATTTCCAGATTTATAAAGTGGAATTGCCTTTGCAATTTTCATTTTATTTGGAAATTTACCAGATTGGAAAAATCTATTACAAATATAGGTTAATGGTTCTACAATGTCTTCAATCACTTTCTTAATTATATTCATATCAATATTATTCCAATCCATAGACGATTTATTTTTTACATTTCTTTACAATATCTATTATTTCCTTTTTATCTACTATTTTAATAAAAATAGAATTGGGATTTCTCTCAATCAAGTCAATATCCACCCCTTCTGTTTTTACTAAGATTTGAGAAGAAATTAATAAGAATGGCCTCCCAGGCAAACTTAAAAAAAACATATTCACAGTTATATTCAGTTCAAGTTAGGCCCTTAGATTTATATGTGCATTTTGTATTCTGTCTATTCATTATTTCAAGTATTGGATACTTAAAAGCTCTTTAAAGGGCACCTAGGTTAGCCCTTTTTTCAGATTTAATATAAGTTTTTTGTGTCTCCAGAAAGTGTGTGTAAAGTTTCAGCTCAAAACACCAATCAGATTTTTTATTATACCTTTTATTAAATTCCTATTTATACATTTTTTTCACTGGGTGGCGGTTTTGGTGTACTGCTTCTTTAAGGCTAGTCCTCCCCGCCCATCGTTTCTACGTGCCTTTCTGCGTGCCTTAATCTCCTCCCTCGGCAGCGTCAGAACACAGAAAGACTTAAAGGAAGCAGATCTCATGTAGCGTTTGTGAGAAATACTACAGTAAGAACTTTACCAATTAGTATTTATTGTGCAGTTGCATGGCAGGGTGACACAAAGTTCACCCGTTTAGCTTTGCAGTCTTTTTGCACGCAAATGTGACAGAATACAGGTTAATCTCCACTGCTGTATGGATATCTGTTATGTTAATGTACAAAATAAACCTGATTTAACGTCCACAAACCGGGACTGAAGCGTCTTCCTTTATAATTGTTCTGACATGCGGCTGTGCTGATGAAGTAAAGCTAAGCTAAATCGCTGTACTTCATAACACACGTGCACTGTTTTAAAACATTTTAAACATGTGAAACTCACTCTTGATCACATTTGATGATGATTGATGATCCTAATGAACTGAACACATCTTTTATTCCCGGTTGCTTTGCGCACGTCCTCTTTTATTGATATGATTATACACATGACTACCGGGACATATTAATACGTGCAGCGGTCAATCAATTCGGTGGGTGGGGGGACCGCAATCCTACGTAAAGTTGCGGTCGATCTGAAAACCGCTCCAATTGGTCCACCGTTTTTTATGTTGCTAAATTGAAAAAAAAAGGACTGGGTGTGTTTATATCACCCCAATATGACGGTCTATACACCATACATGCACATATGTCTGTCCAAACAGCTTGAAAAGTAGATTTTTCCCCATAGGTGCCTTTTAAATCTCTGAAATTATTACATAAATAATACAAAAATCATTGCACGGTTAAATGACAAATGATAAATATTGAATATAATCAGGAATAACAACATTTACATGTATGTCAATTTTAGAGTTTGAGTTGTTTATATGTTTAAAGCAGTTTTCAAGAAGAGTTTTGATCAAAACTATTAAAAATATATTTTAATAATACACGTTTTTACACAATGATTCATAAATGAGTCAGAAATAATATATCAACTATTATTATTTCTTTTTTAAGCATTTGAACACTGTAGAACACAGGTGTCAAACTGTTTCGGGAGGGTTGCAGCTCTGCACAGTTTAGTTCCAACTCTAATTAAACACACCTGAACTAATTGAGTGCTTTAGGCTTGTTTGATACCTACAGACAGGCATGTTGAAGCAAGGCTGGAACTAAACTCTGCAGGGCTGTGGCCCTCCAGGAATTGAGTTTGGCACCCGTGCTGTAGAAGAATCAGTAAAAGATTAACTATCTACATTTCAACTCTTAGATAAAAAGATAAAGAAATGTGTTTAAAAAAAATCTTTACTTAGATAAAAGCTAAAACACTAAGCTAAAAAAAGTTTTTTGCCTTAAAACATTTTTTTACAAGTATTTTATGTGAACAAAGCTTGATACCAAGACAGTTGTAACACTTGCCATCAAAACAAGTCATTGTAAGTGAAAAAGTATATATACTTTTTACCTCAATTAAATCTTTGCATTACACAGAGTAATTTATAGTAAAAAGGTTATTTTTTGTTTTGTTTTGTTTTGTTTTTTTGCAAATTTAAATGCAGTGAGTCATGAGAAAGAGTTTTACCTGTTGAAACCTGTATATGGTGCTATGGAAAGCAAATTTGTGCGTTGTACTCTTTTATATTAATTTATTAAGAATTAAATCATATAATCATTCATGACCAGGCTCCAGGAGAGGAGGATCCATCTGATGGTTGAACCAAGGATCCAGGAGGAACAATGCCATTTTTGTCCAGGCCGAAGCACTATGGACCAGCTCTATACCCTCACCAGGGTGCTCGAGGGTTCATGGGAGCATGCCCAACCAGTCCACATGTGTTTTGTGGACTTGCAGACGGCATTTGACTGTGTCCCTCGTGGCATTCTGGGGAGGGTGCTCTGGGAGTATGGGGTTAGAGGCGCTCTGTTAAGGGCTGTCTCGTCCCTGTATGAATGGAGTAGGAGTTTGGTTTGCATTGCCGGCAACAATTCAAACTTGTTTCCAGTGCATGTTGGACTTCGCCAGGGCTGCCCTTTTTCATCAATTCTGTTCAGAATTTTTATGGACAGAATTTCAAAGTGCAGCCTTGGGCTGGAGGGGGTCCAGTTCGGGGACCACAGGATTGGACCTTCAGCATGCACTGGGGGTGGTTTGCTGCAGAGTGTGGTGCGGCTGGGATGAGAATCAGCACCTCCAAGTTCGAGGCCATGGTGCTCCACCGGAAAAGGGTGGTTTGCCATCTCTAGGTTGGAGAAAAGTCTTTAACCCAGGTGGAGGAGTTCAAATATCTTGGGGTTTTGTTCACGAGTGAGAGAAGGATGGAATGTGAGATTGACAGATGGATTGGTGCAGCGGTGAAGAAAGAGCTGAGCCAAAAGGCAAAGCTCTCAATTTACCGGTCAATTTGCGTTCCTACTCTTACCTATGATCATGAGCTTTGGGTCATGACCGAAAGGACAAGATCTCGGATACAAGCAGCCAAAATTAGTTTCATTCACAGGGTGGCAGGGCGCACCCTTATAGACTGGGTGAGGAGCTTGGAGAGAAGTCAGTTGAGGTGTATCAAGCATCTGTTTCGGATGCCTCCTGGACGCCTACCTAGGGAGGGGTTCTGGGCATGTCCCACCAGGAGGAGGCCCCGAGGAAGACCCAGGAAATGCTGGAGGGACTGTGTCTTTCGAATGGCCTGGGAATGCCTCGGGATCCCCCCGGAGGAGCTGGGGGAAGTGTCTGAGGAGAGGGAAGTCTGAAGTTTTCTCCTAAGACTGCTGTCCCTGCGACCCAGCCCCAGATAAGCGGATGAAAATAACAGTCATCCATAACGTTTAGAATTTTATATAGTTTATCATTATATTTTATGTGTTTTAATCATTTAATTGGCGGTTTATTCCACTGTGGCAACCCCTAATTAACAAAGCGACTAAGCTGAAAAGAAAATAAATGAATGAATGAATCTTTTAATTATTTACTATTTGGTTATTTTATTTTTGTAGCATTTTTGGATTTATTTTTTATTTATAGTATATATATATATATATATATATATATATATATATATATATATATATATATTTATAGTTTACTACAGTATCATTATACTACTACGTTTACTACTACATTACTACTAGGAGCAAGTGCAATATGTGGGTTTTGCATTACATTTTTTAATCTTATAACAGTTGCATCAATAAGTTGTCTTTAAATCTGCCTATGACCTAAAAAAAATAAAGCCTCAGGTGACATTATATTAATAAGGTCTTCTGAGAAGGCAAGTCATTATTTTTAGTGAAGCATTTTAAAACGCATCTTTCAAGGCATTAAATCAAATTCAGGTCTGCCAGATGATATTGAAGTAAAAATTAGTCTTTGACAAATAATTGGACATGTTCATGTACTGTATGCCTTCATAAATTTATCACATGGTAGCCTTGATGTACAAGCTAATGTGCTGTTTTGCATAAATCAGTAGAACACAGAAAGAGACATGCTGGACTGGAGTGTAGTATAGGAAACTTATCAGTGGATCTTATCAAGAGAAACAAAAAATATATACAATTTAATTGAAATGATGTGTTTTTTTTTTTGTTTAATCAAATTATTTTAGTATATACAGGGGTTGTCGTTCACATATTCCCTTTGTCTTGACATTCCCAAGACACCATACTAAAGAATTATTGTGATCTAAAACCAGACGTTGTCCAACCTCTGTATATAACTGTATAGTTGACGTCAGAATTATTAGCCCCCCTGAATTATTAGCCCACCTGTTTATTTTTTCCCCAAATTCTGTTTAACAGAGAGATTTCTAAACATTTCTAAACATAATATTTTTAATAACTCATTTCTAATAACTAATTTATTTTATTTTGCCATGATGACAGTAAATAATATTTGACTAGATATTTTCAAGACACTTCTATACAGCTTAAAGTGACATTTAAAGGCTTAACTAGGTTAATTAGGTTATTTAGGCAGTTTAGGGTAATCAAGTTATTGTATAACAATGGTTTGTTATGTAGCCTATTGAAAAAATATATAGCTTAAAGGGGCTAATATTGACCTTAAAATGTATTTTTAAACATTAAAAACTGCTTTTATTCAAGCCGGAATAAAACAAATAAGACTTTTTCCAGCAGAAAAAAATATTATCAGACATACTGCGAAAATCAGCAACGCGGTGGTGCAGTGGGTAGCACGTTCGCCCTACAGCAAGATGGTCGCTGGTTTGAGCCTCGGCTGGGTCAGTTGGCGTTTCTGTGTGGAGTTTGCATGTTCTCCCTGCATTCGCGTGGGTTTCCTCTGGGTGGTTTCCCCCACAAGTCCAAAGACACCTATAGGTGAATTGGTTAGGCTAAATTGTCCGTAGTGTATGTGTGTAAATGAGTTTGTATGGATGTTTACCAGTGATGGGTTGCGGCTTGAAGGGCATCCGCTGCGTAAAAACATATGCTGGATAAATTGGTGGTTCATTTCGCTGCAGCGACCCCGGATTAATAAAGGGACTAAGCTGAAAAGAAAATGAATGAATGAATCCTGTGAAAATTTCCTTGCCCTGGTAAACATCCTTTAGGAAATTATTAAAAAAGAAAAAGAAATTCAATAGGGAGCTAATAATTCTGACTTCAACTGTATATGAGCAATATCACATAAATAGCATTGAGATGGCTGTATATTAGCACTGGTGGGAGGAGTGCATCAACCATCTTTGCTCTGCTTAATGACAGGCTAATAGCTGCTGACGCGCTGTCTTTCCAAAATTATAAATATTTAAAATAGGCACTATTCTTATAAATAAACTGCATAGTTGCAATCTAAACAACTACATTGATACAATGTAGAACTACAATGATTTGCCTTATTTCCCTAACTTCACTAACTAACCTTATTATCCTAGTTAATCCTTTAAATTGCAATTTAAGATGAATACTAGTATCTTGAAAAAATATCTAGTAAACTTTCATGTACAGCCATCATGGCAAAGATAAAAAAAAATCAGTTATTTCATTACTTCCTAATGCACAACTGATTACAACATTATTAACACCAGGACCAGGAATGGAGTTATGCTGTGGAAAATGTATTGTGAGGAACTGTCTATGGGCCATGGGATCAGTGTGTGCACCCGCAACACCAGCGATGGGACAACCAGCCTGATCTCCCGAGGAAACGTAAGTTCAGTCATACGAAAATGTACGTTTTTAAAAAGGAGGCGTGGCACCTAACCCCAACCGTCATTGGGTGGTGAGCAAATCGTACAAATTAGATCGTACGAATTCATACGAATTAGCCACTAAATCAAAAAGTTGCGAATTGCTGTGAGATTGGGACAATGGGTAAGTAGCAATAACCAGGCATGAACGTATGTGCTGAGTTCTTGTCAGTCAATTCACCCATAACTGGATCATATTTGGATCCCAATAATTTGGAGGTTTTAACACCCAATCCACATCAACATCTTCTAAAAACGGTGTTAATTACCAGTTGGACTGGTGTTCTTGTGTGGGTGAGGAAGAAGGCAGGGTCCTTCCAGCTGCCGAATAAATAAGCAGAAACCGCCTGTAATATCCCGCTAACTGTCTCACCTACTTTTTGGTCTTGGGTCGCAGGCGCAATTGCTGCAGTTTAATCAATCTGGGGCCACACCTGCCTTTGCCCCAAGTGGAAGCCCAGATACCTTACCTCCACCCACTCAATTACACACTACTTGGTATTCGCCTAGAGCCCGGCCCGTCTCAAGAGTTATCAGCCCCACCCGGAGATGTTGTAGATGCTGCTGTCAATTGTCAGGGACGGGGTTTGAACCCGGGTCTCCAGTGTCAGTCTAAGTGCTTAAACACTCAGTCACAGGTGGATAATGAACCCAGAAGCGAGACGGTTCTTGCACTGAGAGATTTATTTACAAAAACAAAAATCCAGATTTGGAACAACAAAAAATGCAGAGACAAAATAGGACTAAGTTAACGGAGGAACAAAAAGGCCAACAGGCAAAATATCTCTGAAAAAAACTAGAGTAGGAGAAACACATCCAAAAAGCAAGGACAAAGGCCAAGCCGCATAGAACTCGGAGATAAACAGACTTTAAGAAAGCAGAGCAAGACTTACGATAACAAAGGGCTAGCATCAACAATAACCAAGCAAAGAAACAGGGGAAACTAGACAACTTAAATACACAATACATAACAGGACACATGTGAAAACAATCACGTAATTACTGTACTCAAACACATGGGGGGAAATGAGGACATCTAGTGGAGAAACAAAATCATAACATGTAAAACTAAATTCATAAGATGACAGATCCTGACAGTCAATCATTGCTATATGTGATAATATTGTCCAAATAGACAACAGCATATTTGGAGTGCTGACAGAAAATTTTGTCCCTTAACCAAAACAACTCGACTGAACATAATCATCACAAATGAATCAATATCCTTTTGTTAGATCCAATGTTAAGTAAAAGTGAACAGCACCTAACTAGTCAAGCAACTCATCAATTCACAGCATTGGATATACATCACATTTTCACGTGCTGTTCAGTTTGCGATAATCCACAAAGAACTGCACCGAGCCATCCATCTTGGGGTCCAAGACAATCAAGCCGGTCCAGTCACTGTGGGATTCTTCTATGCCCATTTCTAGCATATTTTACAATACTTCCTGAATCACTTTGTTTCAATTTCAAAATCGTTCATTCATTCATTTTCTTTTCGGCTTAGTCCCCCTTAATCTGAGGTCGACACAGCGGAATGAACCGCCAACTTACACAGCGGATGCCCTTCCAGCCGCAACCCATCACTGGGAAACATCCATACACACTCACCCACACACACATGCACTACGGTCAATTTTAGCATACCCAATTCACTTATACCACGTCTTTGGACTTGTGGGGGAATCCAGAGCACCCGGAGGAAACTCATGCGAACACGGGGAGAACATGCAAACTCCAGACAGAAATGCCAACTGACCCAGCCGAGGCTCGAACCAGCGTCCTTCTTGCTGTGAGGCGAACATGCTTTTACAGATTCTTTACAGATGCTTTCCTGTTTCGCATTATCAACAAAACTTTGATACTGACTAGTCTTCAGTTTGTGCTGCTAAAAAACATCCCCACAGCGTGATGCTGCCACCACCATGCTTCACTGTAGGGATGGTATTAGCCTGGTGATGAGCAGTGCCTCATTTTCTCTAAACGTAATGCCTGGCATTCACTCTAAAGAGTTGAATTTTAGTCTCATCAGACCAGAGAATTTTGGTTCCTATGTTCTGAGAGTCCTACAGATGCCTTTTGGCAAATTCCAGGCGGGGAGTGGCTTCAGTCTGGCCACACTACCATACAGGCCTGATCGGGTTATTGATCACTTCCCTGACTAAGGCCCTTCTCCCCCGATCACTCAGCTTAGATGGCCGGCCAGCTCTAGGAAGAGTCCTGGTGGTTCTAAACATCTTCGATTTATAAATGATGGAGGCCACTGTGATCATTGGAAGTTTCAGAGCAGCGGAAATTTTTCTGTTACCGTGCCTAGCTTTGTGCCTCGAGACAATCCTGTCTCGGAGGTCTACAGACAATTAATTTGTCTTCATGCTTGGTTTGTGCTTTGACATGCACTGTCAACCCTGGGACCTTATATAGACAGGTGTATGCCTTTTCAAATCATGCCTAATCAACTGAATTTACCACAGGTGAACTCTGAAAACTGCTGAAAGCTGCTGAAACATCTCAAAAATGATCATTGGAAAAACAATGTCATGAGCTCAATTTAGAGCTTCACTGCAAAGGCTGTGAATACTTCTGTACATGTGATTTTTCAGGTTTTTTATTTTTAACAAATTTGCAACAATTTCAAAAAATCTTGTTTCACATTGTCATTATGGGGTATTGTGTGTAGAATTTTGGAGGAAATAAATGAATTTTATCCATTTTTAAAATAAGGCTGTAATATAAAAAAATGTGGAAAAAGTGAAGCGCTACGTTCTGGATGCACTGTATGTAAATTTTACTTATGAAGATGATGAAACGGCCGGTAAGTTAATGTTAAGCTAGTTAGAAGCAGTGTAAAACAACGATGTCTGCAAACCACCGTTTATATACCGAACGTTTACTTGTGCTGTAGCTCTTTAGCAGCAGCAGCCTCTTGTCCAATTTGCTGCTAACAGTGAAGAGCCAGGCCACATAACGTTACCAAGCTCCAGTCATGAGCTCAACACACTAAAATGGTCAGGTAGGATTATCATTGAGTGAATATAAGAATTCAAATTATTATTAATGAATATTACACCTGCTTAATGAAAAATGTCCTGGCTGAGACAACTAATGAAATCATATGATTCACTACACTAATAATAAATCTGACCTAACTTGATCAGAAAGCTAAAAAGGGGGAAACAAGATGCAGCCATCATTATAAAGCAATGGTCAAAAATGTTTGCCAGATAACAGTGGAATACTTGTTTTAGTCTTTATTTGTGTTTAAGGACTGGATATCTGTAAACAATTTTGCACAGAATATGTATTCAGATATTGCAGAAAAGGACATTGTGATGTTTTAAAGACTAGTGTTGGAGATTTAGCTATCCTTTAATGTTCTCATATTTCTGAAAAATATTTAAAATTATAAAGCAGCAGTTTCCTTGAAAAAGACATGACAGTATCATTAAAAAATTAATAAAAATATCTTATACATATAGCTTAATATATATATGTATATTTTGATATTTTTTCTTTTCAATGTTTGGATATTTATGAGCACTAATTCTTACAGAAAATAGATTCTGATACTGTTAAACATTACACTGTGTATGTTAACTGTTCAAATAAATCCTCACTAAAGTACTTAATTGGAAATGATGATATTTTAAAGAGCCCATATTATACATGAAATAGGGTCATATGTAGGTTGTAAGGGTCTCCAACAACAGTCTAATATGCATGCAAGGTCAAACAACACTTTCATGGTCTTATAATCTGCATTTATTTTTACCTAATTATCCCAGCGACTCCCATATGAATCGTTCAGCGATTTATTTGTTCCCAAACCCTTCCTCAGCACGAAGCTAATCTGCGCTGATTGGACCAATGACAGCCTGCTGCGATTGGTCGACAGTGACAGGCTTCAGCGCGAGACAGAGTAAAATGCCCAGCTGCTAATCAACAATATAAAAGTAGTCACAGTGCATACACGCTTCATAGTGTAAGGCTTTTTTCACACACACAACCCTCCTCAGAAGAACCGGGGAGATCGACGCGAGTCTTCTAGCCGTCACACACTCTACCTGCTCTTTTTCTCTCTCTCTCTCACACACACACACACACACACACACACACACACACAAAACGCTCCTCAGAAGAACTAGGGAGAGCGACGCGAGTCTCCTGTCTCCATCCGTCACACACTCGACCTGCTCTTTTTCTCTCTCTCACACACACACACACACAAACACAAACATCACGCTCCTCCTCAGAACTAGGGAGATCGACACGAGTCTCCTGTCTCCTAGCTTACGATGGCCATAGCAACGACAAACGGTAGTGGAACGCGAGCTCACAAAAGCATTTAACGTTAAATCCGTAAACAAAGCGGCACGCGTCGCGTTTTCAACGTGGCTTACATGCGATAAGAGAATATAAAGAGTAACCGCGTGTACTGTACCAGGTTAACAAGTAACAAAACACAATAAATACATAATTTGCAAGCTAGAGTAAACGAGGCAACATTTTTAATCGCACTTACTTACACTAGTGAATAAACCTTAACCACTGACTCTTCACAGTTCAATCTTTGGGTAGAGACTGTCAATATTATCCATCTGAGCACAGCGTGACTTCATTCGACCGGCGGCGTCTGTGTGTGTGTCTAGTGTTTTTTCTGTGTTAGTGGGCGGGGCCGCAGGTTTCAAATCTTCCGGGTTTGCGCGCGTAACTACTGGCGAGGCTTATGTTTCGTAGCCGCGTCATCGCGAAACCCCTAATGACTCGTTATCAAGACAACTCGTTTGAAGCACTATGAGTCGACTCTTTTATAGATGAATCAATAATTTTAAACACTGTACACTTACAGATTTAAGCCTTAGCTGGATATTTCACTTCACTAAGAGCTGTGTGACACACTACATGGAAGGGCATTTTCAAAAACCCATATTATGGGCTCTTTAATATAAATATTGTGAACTGAAGTGGGCCGGTTAAAGTCTTGAAAAGGTGTCCCATTCCAGCCAATTCTCCAGTTCGAAAACTTTATAGTACTTTATAATACTACAATTCTTAACAAAAACCTATTATACCCAGCACATTTTCAGTTATGTAGTTAGCAAGCAAAGTAATGTGGTAAACAAAACAGGGAGAGCGTCACACAGTTTGTCGTTGTTCAAAAATGAACCAAAGTGAATATAAAACCAACTTCACCTCAGTAATGCAGGATAGGCGGAATAGCACTGCGCTACTTATGTTTTGTTGTTAAACTAAATAAGTCTACATTATCAATGCTGTAAAAGGTCCTTTATGAAACTGAAAATAGTTATATTATTCTTTCACCAGAAGATTTCAGTGGCTGAAAAACACTTCTGTGCAAATAACCCATTTGTAACAAGAAAATCTACATAAGCTTTGCATGACTAAATAGTTTAAAAACATAATATTACCTGTCTAAAAGAAATACTTCAGCCATGGTGTCATCTTTCCTCCAGCGTGCAAAAGTGACTCTAATATTGATTCAGCATTTTCAAAAGTTTTGATTGAGCATTTGTTTCTAGCGCTGTCACTTGTGTCCACGTGACCGCGGCCCGCTTGAACATGCATCGGCGGGTCTGCGTGAACAGGTGTGCAGTTTTTCAAATCTACATTTGCTGACAGACTGTTTGGGCTACTTATCAGAATTATGGGAAATGTCGGCCCGACAATATTTAATTGAATGAACATCTTATGCCCCCCAGAATATAAAAATAAATATATTTCGATCATTTACTTAAATCATTAGTATTTGAATGTGAAGAGACTTTCAACCAGCACAACAAAAAATGTTTTTGAAGACAATCACCTACCGCACCTTTAAACACACACCATATGTATGACATTCACTGAGTCGCTCACCTACCGCACCTTTAAACACACACCATATGTATGACATTCACTGAGTCGCTCACAATATCCCTAACTTATTGCGAGTAGCGTATATTACAACTCTGTCAACTAAATTGACTAGACAATTCACTAGAACTTCATCTATGTTAAGCTGCTTTGACAATCTAAATAATAAAAATGCTATAGAAGATTTAAAAAAAAAAAAAAAAAAAAACATTGAATGTCTCTGGACCACCGATAGAATTCAACTTAATAGCATTTTCAAACAATATAATAGTAAAGGCACAAGCATTTTTTAGAAGCATCTTAGAAATGGTATTATTTACAGCTTCAAGTTACAAATGGGTTATTGAAATGGCATTTGCAATTCTTACCCTGCATTGGTATCTAGTGGCTTTTTTACAGTCACTGCACTGTAACAATTATATCACTATAATTAAATCAAGAACACAAATTGAATTTAAAAAGCAAATCTTTTATCCAGAAAGTATACATCCTTTTATTAACTGACAAATACTCCAAATATTTAAATGCTACATACATTATGCATGAGAAATGCATAGAAAAAAACACTTCAATCATTTAAGATCTAAAAATGTCACGTTTATTTCAAATCACAGTGTCATTGATACATAACATGTAACAACTGAAGGAGCAAATAATAGCTTATGTCCGCTAAACATTTGATCACTTGCCTCTGGTTTAAGCTGATAAAGTTCCTTGACTCTGCACACATAAAATTCACCTAATTTAAATCACTCAAGAAATAATAATTCTGCACATCACAAACAACACAGGAAGTTAAAGAAAGATTTTTTTGAATTATTTTAACAGCCATATATAGACACCACCTTAAATACTTTAAAAGAGTTTGTACTGCTACCACTTTATTTGTTCAACAGTGTGGAAATATTATGCTCTTACCAACACAGTTTAATAGCAAGCTGTAACAGGTCCACCAGCAAACCCAGCATTGAGAGAGGTTGTCTGAAGACAGAGCTTGCATGCACAGGGCTCCTCTACTGATTATCAGTGTATAGCAGCCTTGACACCAAGACCTTTTAGACCCAGACTTAAGTGATCAAACACCTTACTGCCCAATTAGGAGAAATCAATTATTTAGTCATCGTCCTCATCATCGTCGTCGTCATCCTCTTCTTCTTCTTCCTCATCATTATCGTCTTCGTCATCCTTTGGTTCAGATTTGGCAGACGATGAGCCTCCACTTCCCTTTTTTCTGTAAAATGCCATATCCTGAGAATCCAAAACAATGTAAAATAAGTCTTATGCTATGAATGGTCACATTTACAACAATTTTTTTTAATTAAATAAAATACAGTGAAAGCAGTAATATTCAGATTTTACTACATTATGTAAAGACTTTGGGAGCACAAGAAATTTTTCAAAGAGACTTTTATTGGTGCATTCACCACCTTCTGATACTTGTCCTTCAGTTTGTCAGCATTCGATAGGAAGGGCTGCTTCTCAGAATCAGACAGGTTGTTCCACATCCCTCCCAGTTTCTTGGCTACATCTCCAATGCCAAGGCTGGGGTTCTGAGCCTTGATAATTGGCCTCTGCTCTGCACAGAACAGGAAAAATCCAGACCTGAAAAAGCAACAAGGTAACAATATTAAAAGGCTGAGCAATTAATCAAAATCCAATTGAGCAAAGCTGCAAGTCATGCACATCATGTGAGGAAAGCATGGTTGTGTGATCAGCAATCAATGTCAGATGAGAGGGCACTCTTCTGCAGAAACTCCAAACTCCCACGAAGGAGACACTAAGGAAATCCTTTGTGACATGATTTAATTGCATTAATTTATTCAGTGACAAATAATGACATGACTACAGAACCATCTCAGGGACGGATTTATTTCAAGCAGTCATTATCCTTCTATAAAATGTAAAGATTTTAAAGATAGCACCTCAGCTTGCAACACTGGACTTGTTTCACTCCTCAGTTTAGACTTTAATCCAAGAAAGTTTGGCCATAATAGTCTATAATTGACATTCCTCCAACTACAAACCTTAATCAAAGAATATTGGAATGCTGTAGATCAACAAAGTCAGGTTTTAGAGGGCGGTAAAGAACTGAAACAGCTCTTCTCAAAACATAGACTGTAAAATATATGGACGTAGTATCCGTGACGTCACCCATAGGTTTCTGAAGAGCGCAAAAGCTACAAGTAGGCGCGGCCAACCGTCGCCATTTTGTTCGCGCATCATCGCACCCACGGCGGGATACCAAACAAGGGCAAAGAGGTGGAGAGTGAGCGGAGCTACAGACACCTGCTGGCACTTTGCTTAGACCTGGCTAAGACAGACTTTACTTTGAGAGAAACACTTATAAAAAAAATAAAAAATACTTTTATTACCTGTAACTCGTTCGTGCTCTGACCACATGTGCTTGGTTGTACACTATATCAATAAAGTGTTTAGACTTTTAAAAACACTGTAGTAATACATTGAGCCACTAAGCATTGTTCTTATGACGTTTTTCTACAGGAGGAAAACACAAATTACTTCCAAACACTTCAGATATAGTGTGTGTTAAGAAATGCAAGACTATTGATGAACTCCAGCATAACACTGTATGATAACGCTTCAGATGACTATTATATAGCCTACAGCTAATCAATCTGTCACATTCTGGAGTGCTTTACGGGTCTAAAGAAAAATATTAATGATAAATGATCTTAAATAAAACAAATACATTTATAGAGGTGGTATACAAGTATATAACTTTACTCGCATGGGAAACGAGGCCACATGAATGGTTTGTGAACACAATTAGGTGCACACAGCATCCCATATCATCTGATAATTGTAAGAAATAAGTCCAAAAGGCAGCTGACTGTGTAAAGCCACATAAAACAAAACAAAAATACGATGATTATGCCAAGATCAGAGGCTAATCTGCCGGATTCAGCTGAGGTGAAGTGACGGTGACTAGCGAGACCTAGCTGCCACTCAAGTGGCCACGCCCTTAATTATGCAAACTTAATATAACCTAATATAAAGGAAATGGATAAGTTATAAAAAAAATTCACCCCCCCCTCACAGTTGTCATGGAGGGTAATAATAGCTATATGACCCAAAATCGTTCTTTGTACCTGGCTGTAAACACCTTTTTTCTGCTGTAAAGTTGGCCATTCTAACAGTGGGCTCAATTGCAAATTGCTCTATTATGGAGCCAGGACTAGCGGAATTTTAATGAATTGCACTTTCAGTTACTTCCGTATTGGCTTCCCGAGGGAGAGCGGGAGGTTGCCGCTTGTCTCAAAAGTATTAAATGACACCTATCTTTTGGTCGACTGGTGATTCTGTGGCTCTCATAGTCCTCGGTATAACAGCACCTATTATTAAAACATTATTTTTATTTCACATTTCTAACATTGTATTAGGTTGCAGTGAAATGTTTTACAATTCTCATTTGACCAAGCCATCTTTCATTATTTAACGCTGCTAATTAACATTGAAATTACACATCCTCTACATTGCACATCTCATGCAGAGTTTCACAGTGATCCAGATTAGGTCCAAATCAATTTTTTTTTCTATATATGCTCTCACTATGTGACATCTTTGAGTAATACGGATTGGTTTAATTGCTACATAGATGACACACAACTATATGTGCCAAACAAAAATATTAAATAAAATGTAAAGGCTTTAGAAATGTTCAAAGCATGCCATCAAAACTTAAAACAACAAAACAAAAAAGATGCCTCTAAATTGTCTGCATTTAATGAAATCAAAGACAGAAATACTATAAATCAACCTTAAAATAAAAAAAATAATAATTTGATTAATTCTGTGATTTGTTCTTGCTTTTCTATAAATGTCTTTTCAGGACACAAAGCGCTTTACACGTTTTTGGGGGAAATCTCCTCAACCACCACTAGTGTTCAGCAGCCACCTGGATGATGCGACGGCAGCCATATTGCACCAGACCACACACACCAGCTGATTAGTGGAAAGGAGATCGAGCGATGAAGCCAAGATATAGGGATGGTTAGGAGGCCATGAAGGACAGAGGCCAGTGGGCAAATCTGGCCAGGATGTCGGTGTTAAACCACTACTCTTATTGAAGGACATCCTAGCAATAATGACCACAGAAAGTCAGGACCTTGGTTTTAAGTCTCATATGAAAGATGGCACTCACCGAGCAGTATAGATTCCCCATCAATATGCTGGGGTGTTAGGACCCACACTAGGGCTGCAACAAGGAATCAATTAAAATTGATTACTAAAAGCGTTGGCAACGGATTTAATAATCATTTCGTTGTGTTGCGCAATGCAGAGACATTGGATTATTAAAATAAAAAATAAATAAAAATTTAGTTGAGCACGGAGCGGAGTGAACACACAATCTCTCTTGCTCTTTTTTTTTGACAGAGGAAAAAAAAAAGTTAGAGGAAAGATACATGCTGAGGAAGGGAGCAACGGCAGGGTAAATCACTACAGAATCCTACTTTTGTTCCACTTTGAAGTGAGGAACATAATTTCCCTGGTGCTTGGTGTTTCTCGTTATCCAGCTTTACAAGCATGACGTGAAAAATTCAAACTGAGCTTTAGTGCATTGGCTGGCGCTGAGCAAGAGAAAATGCGTCATATCACAATTACACTGCATAACCACCCAATGCTTATTTTATGTTTTAGACATGTAAATACACACAAGTACTGGTAAAACAATATATTTAAAGTTTATAAAATACAAGAAAGTCTATTGAAGTCTCAAATATAACTTGCTTATATTATTCATGTATTATTGTGTATATTCATATCAAATACACGTCATCAAAGTAACAATAAAGTTCAATCTATTGATCTCCCAGCTGGCCAGCCACTTACTTGCATGCATTTTGAGAGTAACTGGTGAATTTACTTGCTGAATCCTGTGTGTTTTGCTTTTATTAATGAGGCAAACGCACGGCCACAAGTAAGCATGGCCCATGTCACGTTATTTAAAAAAATAATAAATAAAAAAATATCACAATCAAGATAATTTCTACATCTTTTAAAATAACAAAAAAAAAACTCATATTTTTGTGATTTGGAATATCAGGTAGTTGATGACATGAGCAAGTGTGTGAATTTTTTGCATTAAAATAGAAAGGCACAATAAAAGGGATACATCTGTCATACAGCGCTATTGGGGCTGCCATGTGTCACGTGACAAACATGACGCGTCACCACAGAAACATTAAAGGTAAATGAAAAACTTACTCCCGGGGCCAGATAGAATCTTTTAAACTCAGTGAAAGGGTTAATAACAGAAGTAAAGCAGCGGTAGTATAGTTAATTTGCATTGAAAGACTAAAGACATGTTTTTATTCACTCGCCTTTTTTGCATCATTCATTTTTCCATCTGTTGTTATGTATCGCTACACTGCAAAAAAGCTTTACTTTGTCATTTCATCTCGCTTCCAATCCAAATATCTAAAAAAAAAAAGCTTATATCAAGATTACTACACAAGAAAACCAGCATAAGAAAAGTGATGCTTAAAACTTCTGTTTGGGATTATATCTCATTAAGATTATTTTTCTTACTCCATTGGCAAATAATTTAGCTTGTTTTAAGCAAGCGATCACTTAATATGGAGTTGTTGTTGTTTTTTTTCCAGAAAACAAGACGATTTCTTATGCTATTTCATGTGTCTAGCATGTATCTTGATTTAAGATTATTTTTTATATATATATTTGGATTGAAAACACGACAAAACTACTAAGTTTTTTTTATTTTATTATTATTATTATTATAATAACAACAACAACAACGGCTCAGGCATGTTCAAGGACAACATGTCCGTGCACATTCTAAAGATTTTAGTTGTTTTTAAATAAAGTGTTTAAAAACGAATGCTTTTCTTTTTTTCCGATTCATTGGGAAAAAAACAAAAAACAAAAAAAAAAACAATAGATTAATCAACTATTAAAATAATTGTTAGTTGCAGTCCTAAAGCACACAGACTGCAGGTTGAGCACACCCTGCTGGTCTCACTAACCTAGCTTTCCCATGTGGTCTCATCCAGACCCTACCTAGCTTCAGTGGACGATTCATGGACTCAAAACAATTCATGCACTGATCATTTCTCTTCTAGACTACTGTAGCTCACTCTACTTTGGGATTAATAATCTGTATCACTGCAACTAATCCAGAATGTCACTGCTAGACTCCTGAAATGTGAACACCCCTCCAAGCCTTGCAACACTGAACTGGCTACCTGTAAAATACCAAACTGAGTTGAAAGTCCTGGTCATAATATTTAACTCTATCAAGCCATATTCCCACAAGTTCATGGAGATCAACTCAAGGGTGACCAATGGCAGAGAATTTTTAGCTGTGGTCTTAAAATAGCCACTCTCTCAAAGGCATTTAATTTATATTTATATAAATAAATAAATAAATAAATAAATAAATAAATATATATATATATATATATATATATATATATATATATATATATATATATATATATATATATATATATATATATATATATATATATATATATATATATATATATATATATATATAAATTAAAAAAACTTACAGAGAGAGAGAGAGAGAGATCGAAAACTTAGTTTTCGGTTTCAGAATAGCTGATCTGAGTCAATCAACTTCGACCAACTCAGAGTTAAGCGTGCACACCGCAACTATAAAAAAAAAAGGCATTATTAATGGAGCGCAGATATGATGAGTGACTATTGCAACATCTGAAAGAAAAAAAAAACATTTCTTTCTCCAGCTGAACTTGATGTGCTCATGCAAAGGTATAGCAAAATGACCATATATTTAAAAAAACAACACCACTGCATCAGGGAAACAGAGACAGTTAGCGTGGGAAAACAGCTGCTCAAGTTAATGCGCATGTTTACATTTAAAATATTTAAATATAATAAGCAATGTAAGGTGTGACGTTTATTAACTTTTCACTTGAAAAAGTGGGGAATTGGCTGTAGTTTTGAAGTTATTTCAGATGTAATTTCATTAAATTTCATAAAATAGGCTACTAAGGAGTTTCTACAACAAATTTGACAAAACAGGAATGCAGATAACCTTAACTCAATGTTCTGAGGAAATGTTTAATTTAAGGCTCCTACTTTAACACATTGATCAGTTTAGGATAAAATTTCTAAAATTAAGTTTTTAATAGATTTAAAGCGCACTTGTGTGTCTGCCTTTATTGATCAAGTGGTAGAGGTTGATATGACATTTAGAATACTAAATAGACATTTAGCAGTACTAAAAAAAAAATTAAGAACCAGTAATAATCCCATTTATCTAGTTACAGTACATGTCCCTGTCAAGGTCAGTGAATTTAAGCTAACTATTCATTAAAAAAAGGACGTGACTGTTCTTTGTGTGACTGAAACGTAGGCAATGTTTCTATCCAAAAATGCCAATTAAATGTGCGTGCAAAACTGGAATATTGCATAAAAGATGTGCAAATAAAGCAGCATTTCCAAAAATCGTCACTTCCTGATTAACTGGCGCCAAATATCAACAGTAAAAACAGAATTTACTGCGGTAGAAGAAGCTGCGTGAATCTTTTCTTTATTTAATAAATGACTTTCACCTCAGAAGACAATGCAGACACACAATGAACGCCTGGTGGCGTTTGAAGGCATGAGACACGGAGAACAGACGCTCTTAAACATGCTCCAGATGCTCTGGAGGTCATTACAATATAATTTTAATACTAAAATAGTAAGGCATTTTAGAATGGCCAGAACATTATAGATGTTCAACAGTGTGCTCTGCCTGCTGGTTTATCCATTCACACACATTTTCATCATTATATGATCTCTTATAACAAAATCACATTACCTTATTTTACTGGAATTCGGTAAAAGTGTTTCCATTGTAGTTTGGAAACACTGTAAGGGGGAGGAGACTGACAGAAACTCAGAGTTTTAAGAATAAAACCTGCTCCTGACCAGGTTAAGTTCACTTCACAGAGTAAGTTACCACGGTAACTGAGTAAGAGTTAAAGTTACCTCTCTTTCAGAAACAGTCTCACCTGGGTTTTGAAAGGAATTCGCAGTTTTTTTTTTTCCTTTCTCGACCCGGTTGTGGTATTGTCAGATGACATGTCAGACAGACACAGGTGCTCCTGCCAAATTTCTACTAGTTTTTCTTCCATTTCTTGAGTCCAAATAGACGGGGGGAAAAAAAAGCCCTTTCATCTTCTCCACCAACTTCCTGCTGGCCTTCAGACACCCATACTAGGGGATGCTGCTCTCTCATTGGCTATAGGTAGGGCCAGACAGACTCTGCAGACATTTTTTGCCATTTCTGCTAAGAATTTCGTAAAAAAAGTTGCAATTTATGCAGAACTATATTTATGCGGAGTATTATAATTAAAAACCTAATATTTGAAATAATAAAAATACGTTTAACTTGTTACAATGCAAATTCAATTAGATCCGCTTATTTGGTAAACAAAGCAAGTCTCTCATATAAAATATCTCGTGAAAAACAGAAAACTTTACTGTATTGTAAATAAATCATATTAACATTTTTATATTAAAAAAAAAAAAAATCACAATAAAATCAGTGAAATGAAAACTTAAATATAACTCACTCACACACACACACGTAAACAGACTCAACGATGGGCTAAAAATCTGCAGATTTCTGTGCGCACAGATTCCGTGTGGGCCTAGATATAGTTAATCGCCAATGTTATTTTCAATCAAAACACATTTCACACAGCATGATGTTAAGTCATGTAGGCCCAAACGGAATCGGAGCGCACAGAACACCGTAGATTTTTAGCCCATCATTTACTTGAGTAAATCTATATTTGTTCACTTTTTTTAATTATAGTAATATTATTGAATAATATAAAAATGTTAATTTGATTTATGTAAACGCAGTTTGTACAGTAATATTTTCTGTCTTTTAGTAGATATATTATATGAGAGACTTGTTTTGTTTACCGAATAAAGTGAATCAAATTGGAGTTGCATTTTAAACATTAAATAAAAGTTAAAGAGAATGTTTTTTTTATTTCACATATTAAGGTTTTTTAGTTACAATACTCCCAAAATAATTCTGCAGAAATCCGCAGATTTTTACCAAAATTCTCTGCAGAAATAGCAAAATTTGTCCGCAGATTCCGTCTGGCCCTCGACCCTCCGTCTTATGACTCATTGGCGATTCTTTCAGATCACACCTGTAATAATTGTTTGCACACTGTGATTGTTACTCACGTGAACGAGCACCGATTTGCCTCTAATTTCACACATTTGACAGCGATTTCTGAAAACCTGTTGGCGAGTCAAAAATCTTGGCTAAAATCATGCAGTCTGTACTTGCATACGTTAACTTTTTGTACAACTTAGTTGTAATATTGTACAAATAAAATATATAAAAAAAAAAAAAAAGATTAAAATAATGGTAATAATAATAATCTATGCCATTATTGTCTGAATAAGCCAATTCACTAGAACCAGCTTTACTGACAAAATGCACATGAAAATCACTTAAATGACTGCCCAGCCCTAACCACAATCACTGAGACAGACAGACGAAAGGTACTCTATAAAGACAGAATGCATACGGTGGCCGCCTTGGAGCATTAGGGTCTTTCTTCTGCTTCCGACTTTTCTTTCCTGGATTGTAGTGCATCATTTCCTGATCATAACGAGCCTTGTCCTGTTTGGCCAGGTCTTCAAATTTAGTCTTCTCTTTCGGCGACATAGTCTGCAACAAATAAGGGTTTTTTAGAAGAGGTTTTATTTGGTTTTAGGATATAGACAACACCAGATAATAAATCTACTTACCTTCCATCTCTCAGAGCACTTCTTTGAAAATTCTGAGAAGTTAACCGTAACGCCAGGGTTCTTCTTGTTGTGCTCTTCACGACATGTCTTGACAAAGTAGGCATAGGCAGACATCTTGCCCTTGGGTTTTCCTGGATCACCCTTTGCCATTATTACAAAGCCACTCAAATATTCCCACACCTAGAATTACATGAAAATGTTATATACCAAAACATGCATGTTAATTATGGAGAGAACTCAAAATCACTATGTACTACAGCTTCACAAAATGCTTGTTTAGGCTACGGTTTTATTAATAATAATAATAATAATAATAATAATAAAGTACACTATGTAAAGACATTTTACAATGCAAATGAGATACTATGCATAATTATTATGACATGCAAATGTATGATACAGTTAACAGATAATTTACAATAAATCCTAACTCAGTCAAGCAAATACGTACTTTTTAAGAGCATAGAGAGACTGACAATTCACTGTTTTATAGGTTGTGACCAGTGTTGAACTCTTTTGGAATGGTTTTAATTCTTTGATTGCTACAGATTTGTTCATAATATTGTGCGTTTTGAACTGATGGTTAATACACAGGCTGATAAACTAAACGCATATACTATTGATAGCTACATTTGTCCATACTATTGATATTTTGAACTGATGTTTAATACACATATTCTGACATAGTAAAAGCATATACTTTGATTACAACTTTATAGCTCACAGCAGGTCTAAATATTTTCTAATGGTGTAAAGCTTACGCTGACAACAGAACATTATTAAAAAATGAACTTTGTTTTAAACTGCAATGCGGCAAAATTACTTATTTTCCAAATAAGATTGAGATCAAATCAATACACAAGTACTTTAAAGACAGGCAATGTAAAGGGAGCGGCTAAATAGCATTCTCAGCTAAACTAAATCAATTAGCAATGAGAAAATGACTTGCACACACCATTTTTTAACAGCAGACACTGCAAAAGCACAGTTTAGCAACTTTTAATTTTCTAAATTTAAAAAATTTGGTAAATATAATGCGTCGCCACGAGGCCAGCTTTATCAGTTCCACACACTGCACATCAAATCCTACCACAGTAAACGTTAAAAGGTTAATAGTTTGAATATTAATTACGTAACGCTACGCTCACGCACATTTATAACTCATTGGTTGCAGGCCCGTAGCCAGCCTGGTCAAAAAGGGGGTTCTTTTTTAAAAAAAAAGAAAAATTGACCTTTTTGCAGTTATTAGTCAAATTTTTTTTAATTATGCAAATAGTGCATTTTAGTGATATTTTAAAGCACTTTTTTTGTTTAAATAGCTTGCCAGATGGTCATCAGAACCAAAAACTTTGATTACCAAAACATTTCCTTAAAGATTTTGAAAAAAAAAAAAAAAAAAAAAAAAAAAAAAAAAAAAAAAAGTACTATAATACACAAATTACATGATTTATAATTAAAAAATATATATTAGAAACTGTAGCTTATGTTCATTTATTAGACAAATAATAATCTGGCCAGCACATTCAACTTTCCATAGTTAGAATTTGGTAATTTGAGTAAAAAATAAACAATAATAAATGTTGCCCTTCAAAATTTTTCTAGATTTTTTTTTTTTTTGTAAAAACGTTACATCGAAAACTCATGAATAACAATAACCAGATTAGTGTTAAAATTAACTTCAATTTGGTGCTTCAGACCTTTTTATTGATAATTTTTGTTTCGTTAATAAGGTTCAAGGTTTACAATAAAAGTTACTTGTAAAATGTTTTCCCTATTTAAACAACAATACAATAGGTCAGTAGTGAAAGATGACTTCACTTTCCTTAGATTGCATGTTTTCTTGCACAAAAGTTGGACTTAGTTTTGGACAATGCAAACAATTATTTTTCATAATTGATTAGCTGAAGTAACAACAGCCAACAGAGGATTCCACTTGGTGTTAAAGCCTTCTTCGATGGGTTATTTTCACAATTTATGATGGAATACCAGTCAAAATAGGACAAATGAGATCATATATAGGACAAATTCTGGACCTTTGTCAGTGGGAGTGGGTCATTCGAACCTTTCAAAGCCCCCCTGGCAACGCAATTTTAACCTTGTTTGGTTGGCGTCATGGGAGGCGTTATAGAGCGAATTATGAATTGCACTAACGATATAATGAATAGCTAATATATTCAGTTACGTTGCTGGACTTTGACGCAGCAACGGCAAAAAAGAAAGAAAATAATATATATATATTCAGGAGCCAACTCTTCGCCATACTAGGATTCGCAAATTAGCACCCAGCACAAGCCCGTACGTTACAAAGGCCAAAGAGTTAAAACCAGCCATGACTGGCATTGGCTGTCCACGCTTTAACGACTCAAAGCTCACAATAACCAGCGAACACATAAGACGAAACAATTAAAGTTAAAGAATACTCCATGCACTTATCTACAACATGTTGGCAATTTAACAACTCATGTTTTTGTATATGCAGATTATTATTTTTAAATCTGCCAACCATTAAAAAAAAACGTTACTCAACTTTGTCAATCGACAGCGGGATAACAAAAATAAAATACAGATTTGATAAACTGCAAAGAGAAATCACAAATTAAAGTTTTGAGTTTTGAACAAATTAAACCATTGTCAACGTAAACGAGGTTTATATACAAGATGAAACTTACACGCGTTCAAACATTAATTAACATTTTAAAGAAAATATCGGGTCGCAGCCTATAGTTTCAAACCTAGCGTTGTAATGATACCTTCTTATGTTTGTCCTGTCGTCTGTTCTCCTCAATCACACGGCCTCACGCTTCCTCTATGGAAGACCACACAGCCTCGCGCTAGCTCACTACGAGACCTGCCTGATTGGTCAATCCCGGAAGGCATTTAAAACGGCCTCCATAACTGTGGATTGGTTTAAAAGGTCATGCATATTCAAATATCATGTGCCGTCATTGGACAAAGGCCTAAACCACTCCACATTTTCCAAAAAACAAGGCGGGAATTGCTTTCAAAACAATTTAAAAAAGGTCTGTGGCAAAGCACGTGCGAGCGTGAACTGTAGACGAAACAAAGCGCATACTGTACGTTTGTTGCATAGGAAATAGAAAAAAAATGTATCATGGATGGTCTAACAAGATGATGATTAAATTAAAATCTTCAGAACCCTTATAAAAATAGCCTACAGGAATCCTGCAGGATTTTCATTTTTTCTGCAGGAACCTGCTGGTATCCTGTAGGAATGATGAAATCCTGCAGGAAAAAATGACAATATGTGCAGGCAATTCCTACAGGTTTTAGAATCCTGCAGTACTTTTTACAGGAATCCTGAAGGATTTAAATTGTCCCCCTGCAGGATAGCTGCTGTCCTGCAGGAATTACAAAATCCTGTAGGACACACTGAGGATATGTGCAGGAATTTCCTACAGGTTTTACAATGAATCCAAGCAAGTGACAAATCCTGCAGGATTTTATAATTCCTGCAGGACTTGCAGGAGTTATTTGTTGTAATTGGAATGAAAGAAAGAAATTCTGTCACTTGCTGTTGGTAGCAATTTAATATGAGTTCTAACAGATAAACAATACAACAAACAAACAAAAAATGAATAAATACATCAATAAAAGTATACGAATTGATTATAGGCAATTATAAAAATCAACCATTACTCTAAACCATTCAAATTATGCATATATGCAAACAAATAAGCTCTACACTTTACGTTTTATTTCCATACTTTTTTATTTCATTTATTAAAATGTCAATCCAGCTATTTGAATTCAACTAACATCTGTTTGGTTGGATGCAAAAAATAAAAATAAAAAACTGCAAGACTGGTCCTTGAGCTAGACACATGTTGAACGTATGTCTGTGCATTTTATGAGATCAACAGAGTCTATCCCTCTTTCTTTTAAAATGTTTGTTGCTGTTTTCCCTGATTCTCTGTCTTTTTGACCTGAGCAACCTATGTTATTCTGTGTCCATTGCCTGTTTGTGGCAGCTGGAACTGGTGCCTCTTCGTTTAAGTACACTTTTTATTCCATTTGTATCCTTTAAAAAGAAGCAGGTTAGGGTTATTGTTAGTTGGATTGGTAAACATAATGTGTTTTCTGCAGTGTTAGAGTAAATTTAATTAGTAAATTATTATAAACATTTTAAATAAAATAAGATATAAATGCAAAATTGAAATTAGAGAATACATTGCTGCCAATAATGTATAGGTCTATATTATAAACGTATAATAATTACAATATTTTAAGTTAATAATGACTACTGCTAATATGTGTGTGTATTATTTGGCAAATGGACTTGGTTAAGCAAATTAAAACAAACATTCTTTATAAAAATACTTTTTTCTTTAAGAAAATAAATTCTTTGTTTGTGGAATACGTGTTTTAATTAATCTGCTTTACAGGTTCATACAGATAATCTTTCACACTTAAAAAGACGCTCGTTTTCGCCACCTACTGGCGTAACAATGTAGTTTACATTATAAACTCCGGTAAAATGATTAATTCAGAGAAAAGATTCGATTCATTGAGATGACTCGCTTCACGTCGCCGATTCGAATGCACGTCAGTCAACTGTCACCAACCGTCTTCAAGTACAAGGTAAAGTACTTTTCTTAAGTTATTTTATCGTTAAAGTGCTATAATTACTGATGTTTTTTAACTTCAAATCAGTAAATTGCTTTGTAACACCAAAACAAATGCTTTTTTTCTTTTTAAAGCCGAGATCACGTTAACAATACTAGTACCAGGCCTACTACCGCCGGCGCCTGTATCAAAACTTAATTTAAAAAATGGCTATATTAATTATATTTTTATCATTTACTGCTTATAATTGATGCTAATGTCGTTTTTTATTACCTCAGAAATCATTTTGATCGCCAGTCGGACAGCAAACTACCTGTTGGCAGGTTAAAGTCAGACTGTACCTCAATGGACTAATACAAAAGTGGAAAAAGTAAAATATGAAATAAATCTAATAGCTGTAGTGTAAAGTACCGTGACAGTAGTTATTCGATTTGTTGTTTAAAAAAAAATTATTTTAAAATTAAGTTAAAATTTATAATATGGGTGAAGTCCACACAATTTGATCAAATTAAAAACAAGCGTGCATTTAAAACAGAAAAAGATCACGAACTACCAACTGCAGCAAATATAATAATTTAGTTTTTTTGGTAAATAAGTAATTGTATTAAGTAATATTATTATTATTATTAATAATAATAATATGACTTTTAATGACTTTTCCAGGACTTAAGTAAATATTCATGATCTAATGTTTCATGTAATGTCTACGTATATGTGGAAAATAACGAGAAAAACAATGCACGTTCAAATTCATTACAGCATATCATAAAACACAAAACAATCTATTTAGTTTCAATGTATTTTTATATCTATGTAAAATTGATTTAGTTAATGGTTACACAGCACTAATAATGTGAGAGCAAGCTTATGGCCAAGGACAGAAAGAAGTAAAGACAACCAACCTATATTCAAGTATACAGATATTTGTTACAGGCTTTTCTGTTTTTCCAAAACTTTTCCAGGCCTGGAAAATGCCATGTCAAAATTCCATGACTTTTTCAGGTTTTCCATGACCCTGTAATATGAATATTAATAAAAAATAAATAAATAATAATAATAATAATGTGGTGCCTGGTTTCTCTCGAGGTTTCTCAGTGAACTTTGAAACTGTTGTAGTTTTAATTTAGCAGAACTTCATCTACAATAATCTGCTTTGACACAATCTACATTGTAAAAAGCGCTATAGACATACAGATGAAATGGTAAATAAAATGTTTTATTTATTTGTTCAACACAATTATGTGTATATATATTAATATGAACAGTTACTCAAATGTGTTTTAAACTTTTTTTTTTTAATTAAATAACGCTATAAAATGTGTATAACAAAAACAATATAAAACATGCATGCATTAGACAAATGCAATTTAAATGCACTTAACTTATTTACATTTTGTCTGAAGGTGGTGGTGGTCTGTGTAACAAATATGTTTCACTAGAACAAAGCAAATCTATTCACAGTTTTCATATTATGCATGATTAAAAAATTCATTGAAATGAGTGTTGTGAGTGAACAGTGCCATGAGATTTAGCCAGTAGCCTATAGGGGGCCTCAATGACCACAGTGTGGGTATATTCCAAGCACTACACCAGAATTTTATTATATGTAAACGTTGTTATTATTCGAATGTGACAACAGAGATGGGAGCAACTATGATTTACAGAATTTACCAAATGAGACACACTCAGACAGTAGTTTGCATGGGCATGCCTTCATGCTCTGAAGAGGAGAGAGAATGTGATGAAGCTGCATCTTGTTTTAGATCCTCCACTCTTTTCTGCAGCTCTGACTTTAGGACCAACAACTCCTTTAAACTCTGATGTATGGGAACCTGAAAAACATACAAAACTCTTTTTAGTTTAAAAAAAATTAAAAGAATTTTAAAATGTTATTTATTCTTACAGTTTTTCTCAGTGGCTTTGGTGCATTTCTCAAAACACTATTTGCATTTGCACAACAGTTAATGCATTTCTCAAAACAATTAGTCATTTGTGCACATCATAGTAGCAGTTTCTCATTCCTTCCAACAAACTGCAAATGCTTTTAAACGTGCATCAATTGCTTTCATACAACTCTCTGCTGTCTTCTAACATTATCATTTGCTTATGTCATATCAGTCAAAATGAACTAAACTTGTGAATGCTGAATAGTCATTCCATGTAAAACTAATAGTCCTCATTTCATTACATACAAAAATGCTGAGTTGTCAAAATCCGTCAAGCAAATTTAAAAAAAAAATAATTTAAATCTTTTTTTTTCTCAAAATGTCTTCTAAATTGAACAATTTCATGAATTATTTACAGACCAATGAATGTTGTAGGTTCAGTTCCAATATGTACTGCAATATTGTTTACAGTTGTGCACCGCTCTTCCCAAAGCGAGTTCATGTTTATTGTAAATAAGGGTGTATTTATTCTTTTGAACAATGCTGTCAATAATTTAGAATTGCAAATAGCCTATGCAGTAAAAATGTGAAACATACATATTCAGTGTCTTGTACTCAGATACCTCACTAAATGCAGCGATGTCTTCACTGTAACTTTACTGTAGTTTTCAAATGGCTGTGCAAATAGTATATAGTGCTGTCTTGAGCATTTTTACCAAAATCAGATTTTTTTGCATTGAAAAAAAAGGAACAGAGTAAACTGTCATAATGAAAACATGACTAAGCCTTTTGACTATCTTGTTCATAAACAATGGTGTCAGGACTTTTCATCTTGATGACACTAAAGCAAGTATTTATGTCAATGAAAGTGTCAGAGGAATGAGCTATCTATTTTGAGCAAGTGACACGCTTTTGCAGGTTATTAGCTAGGTTTTGCAGTTTGTACTAATTGCTTTGAGAAATGCATTAACTGTTGTGCAAATGTAAATAGTGGTGTGAGAAATGCACCAAAGTGACTGGGAAAAACTGTAACTATAAGAACAAATATCTATGCATACATTTTCAACTTTCTAACTCTCATTTTAAATGGAAGTTTCATAAACTTAAAATTAAGTTACTGGACTGCTTCAAAGTGTGAAGTATCTGGTTGCACTTAAACATGAGTAATTTAACTAAATAAACAATATTATTTAAGTGGTGTGCATTAATGATACTTTTCAAACAGGTTTCCCAAACGCCACTTCTCCATGAAATAATAATAATAAAAAAGGTTACTAAACATACAAAAATCGCTTCTCACCTGTGGCCTCATGCGAGGGTTCCAACGCACATAATAACTGACCCAAAGCTCTAGATGTCTAAGACTGGCAATCGGATATAAAACATGGTGTTCATAGTTCACATACAGTGGGTTGGTAAATTCCTCAATCTGGCTGTTCACATATGACCACAAAGACACAGTCTTGTTGTAAACCTCCTGAAAAAGCATGATAGAATACCATGAAGGTTAACAATCATGACAGAATTATTTCGAAAGGATGCAAACCACTTTTGATGTCCGATATAGATAATATCCCATAATATTATCTGTATGGGACATCAAAATGTAGTTTTGAAAATAAATGAACAGTGTTAATGTTTGTTTGATTTTTTTTTTTTGTAAACCAACAATACCGTGTAAGCCATTATTTAAAACAGTCATTCTTTAAATCACTTTAACAGTCATTATTTAAAACAGTAAAAACATGGTCAACTGTTTGGTAGAGGTGCAGTCAAGGGGTTAAATTAATTTAAATGTACTATCTTTCTATGCCTAAAGTTGTTAGGTGACCAAAATTTTATTTTAGAGAATATAAACGTTTAATAAAACTTTAGTTTAAATGTACCAAAACATATTGTATATATTCACTGAGAAATGTATAAAAATATCTTAAAACTAATCATCTTTATACATAAGTTATAAATTTCACAAACTTTGTGAATTCACTATAGTCGCACCACATCAGTTATAACCACCAATAAAGAGACCATTATGTTCAGATCGTTTGAAGCCTCTTTGAGCATCAAGGAGAACATTTTAACCGGACACTGAGGGCCCTATCATACACCCGGTGCATTAAGGCACAAGACTTGTTTGCCCCGACGTGCTGCTATTTTCAGACCAATGTAGCCTTAGTTTTCCCGTTTTCAACCATGTTGTTTAAATAGCAAATCCATTTGCGACATTTGCCACCCATGTGGACTCATGGGTGTTTTGGTCTAAAAAAGATGTGTGTTAAGGTGCATTGAAATAGGCTGAAAGCAGGTCTAAAGTCCAGAGTTGTGCACCTCACTCACACATTGCTTAATACACACAGGATGTACAGCAATAAGCAAATATCTTTGCAAATGAAAAAGAATTAAAATATTACAAAAATTATTACTTTCTACATAATAATAAAAACCACTACCTCCATGCCTTCATCTCGGGGGGCTTTTTTTAGTTTACACATGGCAACTCGCTTTTGTATAATGTTATTTTAAATTATTATTTAGTATATGCATATTTATATTTGTTTTATTAAAAACAAGCTTAGATTTGTCCACCTGTCAGGTTTTAGACCATATGGGGCATAGCATGTGTGTTTGGATATAACTCACCACATATTATTATTGTCCTTTTATTCGGTTGTTGGAAATTAGAACTGAATTTAGAAATAGTTTAGAAACATACAACACAGTTTCCTTATCCATGAAAGAGAGGAAAAGAAAGTG
This sequence comes from Danio aesculapii, assembly GCF_903798145.1. NCBI lineage: Eukaryota > Metazoa > Chordata > Actinopteri > Cypriniformes > Danionidae > Danio > Danio aesculapii. The sequence goes on from NC_079455.1 coordinate 10,595,110, forward strand.
AAAGTAAAGACTGTAGAGATTGTAAGAGGCTCGTTCTTTATCCTCACTCTGAAGGTGGTTTGTTTAACTGTTTTTTCGCTAGTGAAGCCTTCAGCTTTTTCATTTACAAAGTCCACCATGTAAATAGCAAATGCGCTATGGCACAACACAGCTGAATTTTAAAGGAAATGAGAGATGAGACTGATTGGTTTATTCTCAAAACACACCCATAACTCATTAAGAGAATAAGCTCAACCCTTTTAGACCATGCACCGCAGCGCAGAGTGTATTTATTCGTCCTTAAAATAGCAAAAGTGGATTCCAACATGCCTTTAATGCTTTCGTGCCCTGCGCTTTAGACTTTGCACCTAGATCATTAAAATAGAGCCCTGAATGTGGCAAAGCGACTGCTCAGCTGACTGAGTTTTTCCATCAACTTAAATGTACAATTTTTTTTTTATGTACTCATTTTTATGTACCTCAAATAAAATACAGAATGTCTTTAGAAGTCCTACAATATAATTATTTATAATATTTTTGATACTTGAAAAATTATGTTATTGTTTATGCTAAACAGAAATAACATAACAGTATACCATTTTGATCCGTCCCATCTGACTAACAGCCAATCTGTCGATAAAGGCTGGTATCAGATTAGATAATTAAGGTTAGTAGTAGATTATCATACCCCTATTTAAAATCAAGTGACATTATCGCGAAACAATTAATGCATCTGCTCTTGCCTTTGAAACTCGTTCTTGCTCACTGTTGTAAAGAAATGTCCCAAACAGGCAACTGAACAGGTGATCGAGTACCATGATGAGAAATAGCTCATTGAACTCAAATGCAGAAGGAAACTATGGAAAAAACAAAAGAGAAAGATCTGCTAAAACATTTAAAGTGGTCATATAATAGTGCCATCATATTGTATACTTAATTTTATGCATTGCCGCAGTTTTTCCTCACCTGTCGGGTCATTTGCCAGACACAATCTATAAACTGAACAAAAAGAGGCGAGCGCTCAGAGTTTGCATGATTCCCATCTCCATGTCCCACACGCTAACAAATGTAAAGACAGAAAGACAATTTAATCCGGTGACATTGTAGAATTTTTTTCATATACATGCAGAATGATACTGACCGAAGCAAATCGGTGCCCGAAGCTCAGCCACTCCTTCTCCAACAACACCTGGAAGCCCCTAAGTGAGCGGTAGTGTGCGTCTAGCATGAGCATAGCCAGAGAGGTGAGCTGAGCTGTGCGGTCCCAGCCATCACTGCAGTGGACCACCACTGATGTCTTACCTGACTCAATTCGGTCTGCAATCCGAACAGCACCAGCTAGCAAGAGCTAGAAAGAAAATAACTTGGATATTTGTAAGTGTTGTTGACTTGGACATATTTTATTAGTTAAATTTTGTTGGCTTTTACTAATCATAATTAAAAGAAATTATAAAAATGTTATTAACATGTTAGCAACAAAATGCTATTATTTACTTACCCCCTTTATTCATTTTAGGAATACAAATGAAGAAATTTTAGATTAAATTTGAGTACTTCCTCATCCTCCAATGCTCCAAAAAAATAGTCCAGAAAAATACCAAAACATATTCTCAAAAGTGACCACATGCCTTCGGTGGTTCAATCTGAATATGATCAAGCTACGAGAATCCTTTTGTGCACACACACAAAAGGAATTTAACAGTTTCAAAGACCTGTAATGTGTGTCACAGACAAAGGAGACATTCAAAACATGCATTGTTGGTGGGTCTCCAGGAACGTGGTTGGGAAACACTGGTCTATACTGACACTGAAAAGTATGTATGCACAAAAGTATTGTTGTAGCTTCATAATATTATATTATTATATTATAATAGTATACAAGGAAATAGAATTCATATTTTCATTTCTCATTAGAGTTACCCTTTATTCTTTATTAGAAATATGTTGTGTATGCTTTGCCTAAAGATATGTTAAACCAAAACTCTTTTTGGAGTGAGATGTGTTTGGCATACTTATGAAGCATTTTGCAGAAGGAGCTATCTTGGACAAGAAAGATGCAGCAGAAACAACAGAAGAGTGTGTCTCTTGCTTCTGATTTCCTCAGTAACAATTTATGAAAACATATTGAGGCCTATGGAGGTCTCAAAGCATATGCATTTGACTGCTCAGTGTAGAAAAAGGGGAAGTACAGACGGTGCAGAAAAGCTGACGGGGAGACAATCTGCCTTCTTCTGTGTGATTATAAAATGGGTCTTTAGTCCCAAGGAAGCACATGCAGAGCGCCTCTTGTTCTCTTGGGTAGCATTGTATAACTAAAAGGACATATTCGTGCAACCCAGGCCCCTAATTAAATTATTTATTTGTGCTTAATAAATTACTAATACTTTTGACATTGATCTCTGCCTCGAGTTTGTATTGAACACACATGGAATTATAGAGCTATATTCTAACAATATTCAGATTGAACCACTGAAGTTGACTAGGAGTACGTTTAAATAGACATCAATAATCTGATTTTAATACAATTAAGACCATACTCTGACTAAGAGTCTACCATGCAAACAGCGATTTTTGATGTCGTTAATCAAACTAAAATCATAATTAAACTAAACAGAAATAGAATTAAGACATCAGAATCAGAAAGAGCTTTATTGCCAGGTATGTTCACACATACGAGGAATTTGTTTGTGTGACAGAGCTTCTACAGTGCAACAGGATTACAGAGACAGGACAAAAAACAGATAATAAATATATTTAAAAAAATAGAAGTAAGTAGTGAATGCAAATATACAAATTGACAATTGTATGTACAGCTATATTACTATATACAACGTTATATGTGCAGCTGTTATGTGCATATTGGCATGTAAAGCGTGTTGTTAAATAAGTGTATATGTGTATAAAAGTGTATGGCAAGTAGTGATGTTGGTTCCACAATTATTATCATCAAGGGTTCATGAGATGGGTTGCCTAAGGGTAAGAAACTGTTTCTGTGTCGGGCTGTTCTGGTGCGCAGTGCTCTTTAGCGTCGACCAGAAGGTAAAAGTTTTACCAGAAGGTAAAAGAGGCAGTGTGCCGGGTGTGAGGGGTCCAGAGTGATTTTGGCAGCCCTTTTGCTCGATCTGGATAAGTACAGTTCTTGGGGAGTAGGAAGGGTTGTACCAGTGATTCGCTCAGCAATCTGAACTATTCGACGTAGTTTTTGGAGATCGTATTTAGTAGCTGAACTAAACCAGACAGTTATTGATGTGCAGATGACTGATTTAATGATGGACGTATAGAACTGTTTCAGCAGCTCCTTTGGGAGGTTGAACTCAGCTGATGAAGAAAGTACAGCCTCTGTTGAGCTTTTTTGACAATGGAGTCAATGTGAGTGTCCCACTTCAGGTCCTGAGAGATGGTGGTGCCCAGCAACCTGAATGACTCCACTGCTGCCACAATGCTGTCCATGATGCTCAGTAGGGGGAGAGCGGGGGGGTTTCTCCTCAAGTCCACTATCATCTCCACTGTTTTGAGTGTGTTGAGCTCCAGGTTGTTGTGACTGCACCAGACAGCCAACTCCTTAACCTCCTGTCTGTAAGCAGACTCATCACCGTCCTGAATGAGGCCGATAAATGTGGTGTCGTCTGCAAACTTCAAGAGCTTGACATAGGAGTCTTTTGAAGTGCAGTCATTCGTGTTCAGGGAGAAGAGCAGTGGGGAGAGGACACACCCCTGGGGGGCGCTAGTGCTGATTGTGCGAATACTAGATGAGAATTTTCCCAGCTTCACCAGCTCCTGCCTGTCCGTTAGGAAGCTGTTGATCCACTGACAGACAGAGGTGGGCACAGAGAGCTGAGTTAATTTGGGCAGGAGAGGTTTTGTGATGAGAGTGTTAAACGCTGAGCTGAAGTCAACAAACAAGATCCTAACATAGGTCCCTGGTCTGTCTAGGTGTTGCAGAACATAATGCAGTCCCATATTTACTGCATCATCCACAGACCTGTTTGCTCTGTACGCAAACTGAAGAGAGTCCAGTGTTCAGTGATGTCCTTCAGGTGGGCCAGCACCAGTTTTTCAAAAGACTTCATGACCACAGATGTTAGCGCCACCGGTCTGTAGTCATTTAGTCCTGTAAGTTTGGGTTTCTTTGGGATGGGGATGATGGTGGAGCGTTTGAGGCAGGAGGGCACTTCACACAGCTCCAGTGACCTGTTGAAGATCAGGGTGAAGATGGGGGCCAGTTGGTCAGCACAGGATTTTAAACAGGCTGGTGTTATAAAATCTGGGCCTGGTGCTTTTTTCCTCTTCTGTTTCCAGAAGACCTGGCACACATCATCTTCACTGAACTGAAGTGCGGGTATGGGGGAGGCGGTGGAGGTGTTAATGGTGGCGTGAAGAGCAGTTCAGAGTGGGTGTGGGGGGTTTTCTCAAACCGGCAGTAAAACTCATTCAGGTTGTTTGCAAGTCGTTCATTGTCTACAGTGCTGGGGGATGGTGTCTTGTAGTTTGTGATGTTTTTCAAACTTTTCCGCATAGATGCTGAGTCGCTGGAAGAGAACTGACTCCTTAGTTTCTTAGAATAGTTCCTTTTTGCGACTCTGATCTCCTATTCCAGTGCGTATTTGGCCTGCTTATACAAGGCCCTCGCCCCATTCCTGTAAGCAACCTCCTTGGCCTGATGTAGCTGTCTGAGTTTTACAGTGAACCATGGTTTGTCATTGTTGTATGCGAGTTGATGTGAGTGATCGTTTGCAGCAGCTTCAAAAACACTCCAGTCAGTGAGGTCGAAACAAGCTTGTAGATCCCGCTCTGTTTTGTTAGTCCATCTTTTCACAGATCTTAATACAGATTTGGCTGTTTTCAGTTTCTGCCTGTAGGTTGATGTGAGATGAATCAAACATTGGTCAGAGTGTCCCAAAGTTGCTCGTTGGACGGAGCGGTATGCATCCTTTATTGTGGTATAGCAGTGATCCAATATATTACTGTCTCTTGTGGAACATGTAACATGCTGTCTATATTTTGGCAGTTCACGGGATAGTTTTGCTTTGTTAAAATCCCAGAGAATGATTAAAACAGAGTCCGGGTGTTGTTGCCCTATCACCGTGATCTGATCAGCTAGTTTCTGTATCGCGAGGCTCGCGTGCGAAGGAATGTAAACGCTGATGTGGATGAACGAGCAAAACTCACGCAGGGAGTAGAAAGGCTTACAGTTAAAAAAAAACAGTGCTTCGAGATCTGGACAGCACATCTTCTTTAAAACTGTTACATCTGTACACCACCTTTCATTAATGTAAAAGCATGTCCCGCCACGACGCGATTTTTGCGTTGATTCTTCATCACGATCCGCTCTGAACAGCTGATAGCCCGGTAGGTGAAGTGCGTTGTTTGGTATGGTGTCGTTCAGCCAGGTTTCTGTAAAACACAGAGCAGCTGAATGCAGAAAATCCCTGTTTGTCTGAGAGAGCAGAATGAGTTTGTCTATTTTGTTGGGTACAGAGCGGAGATTTGCCAGATGGATGCTAGGCAACGCGGTCCAAAATCCGCGCTGTCTAAGTTTTACAAGCGCGCCTGCACACTTTACTCATCTGCGCGCTTGAAAGAGTTTGAGCAGCACCGCGGCTCCGCCGACTACAATGTCCAACAGAACATCAGATAAATCCAAGTTTGGAAAAATATTTGGTGTTGTATGCGCCCGAAAGTCCAACAATTCGTCTCTGGTGAAACTAATTGTAGGAATGTGACTCAAGACAGGACAAACTAACAAAAACACAAAAACTACTGCAGAGCACAACACGGAGGCGGCCATCATCGTCGGTACCATCTTGGACGAGACATGTGAAGTATGCGGATTTTAATTGCATTACTTAAGTGCAGTACAGACATGTAATCACCTTAATCAAACTATTAACGTCATGTAGGGTTTTTGGCACATTTTGCCACAGGATAATCCACACACACACAGACAAGTGTTTGACACTATTCTCTGCACCTACTGAGTCAGTGAAGGACCACAGACAACTGCATCATGAAATGCGGAGGTTTTTTCCCATTCTGTGTGTGGTATCAAATTCCATTAAAGGGCACCCATGGTGAAAAATCTACTTTACAAGCTGTTTGGACAGAAATGTGTGTAAGTATAGTGTATAAACTGTCATATTGGGGTGAAATAAACACACCCAGTCCTTTTTTTTTTTTTTCAAATTTAACAACATAAAAACGGTGGGCCAATTGGAGCAGTTTTCAGATCGACCGCAACTGCGCGCATTAACATGTCCCGGTAGTCACGTGTATAATCATATCAACAAAAGAGGACGAGCGCAAAGCAACCGGGAATAAAAGGTGTGTTCAGGTCAGGTTCAGATCAAGAGTGAGTTTTACAAGTTTAAAATGTTTTGAAACAGAGCATGTGTGTAATGAATTACAGCGATTCACTTCAGATTCACTTGTGGACGTTAAATCAGGTTTATTTTGTACATTAACATGTTAACATGCTATGTGTGCGTGTCCTCGCTGTGTGTGTGTGTGAACTTTGTAATGACATTGTGTGTGACTCATTGTTGCAACTCCACAAAAAACTGCATCAAATACTGATTGTTAAAGTTCTTACTGTAGTATTTCTCACACACGTTACGCGAGATCTGCTTCCTGAGGCAGCCGAGGACGGCGATTGCTGACAGGCACATGGGAACGGTGGGCGGGGAGGACTAGCCTTAAAGGCCCAGTACAAAAAAACAGCAACAACTTTTTTCCAGCTATAATATAGACACTTCAAACAGCTATAATAAATGATCTGATGAGCGTTTTGAGCTGAAAATTTACAGACACATTCTGGGGACACAAAAGACTTATATTAACTATGAAAAAAGAGGTAACCTATGTGCCCCTTAAAACAATAGCCTTCCAGCAGTTCATACTCGCATCCAATATCTCGTTTGTTACAGGGGCACGCATGCAATATTCCTGAATGAATGAAAGTGAAAGTGCCAAACTGCAGTTAAAGACGACAAATTAAAAGTGAAACACCCGAAATTACATGAAACTCCCGAGGAAATGTGGATATGACAGTGACACAATGACGTTAATCGAATTATGTGCTATGACATGTGAAACGGGTTCATGAAAGGAACATTCCAAAAGCAACTCATGTAAACACCTTAATCATATTATTGTCTTAATTAGATTAAGGCAAATGATTTGATTGCTGATGTCCATGTAAACTTTGTCACTTTTTCATGCCATTTTTCTGGACCATTGTTGTCTATGCAGGGTCAAAGCGCTCTTGGATTTGATCAAAAATATCTTAATTTGTGTTCCGCAAAGGTATGAGGGGTTTGGAACAACACGAGGGTAATCGTCGACAGAACTTTCATTTTTGGGTGAACTAACCATTTAAGTAAATTACATAATATAACACCTTAAATCATTAATTGAGCAACTTAAATGTTAGAAAGACAAAACTTAGAATAGTTCTGCACATTTATCTTAAATGCAAGTATAAATACAGACTAAAAATTTATTTTTAAATGAAATATTTAAATAGCATTTTGTATTTTATTTTATTTTGAGTTCCCTAAATTGATACCAATGAAAAGACCGATTGGTCATAAACATGTATAACATGACTAAGAATTTTACTAAAATTTCATACTCAAATAGAAACATAGGTTTCTGTATGATGTGATGGAAATCGGCAAAGATAAGGGTAGCAATTAAAGGGATAGCTCACCCAAAACTGAAAATTGTCATAATTTACTGACCCTTTACTTATTTCTAACCTGGGGTGCGTTTCTGAAAACCATCGTTAGCCAACTAAGGTCGCAAGTTGTGTCGTTACATACATAGCTCAGTGATTTGGCATTTCCCAAATCCGTCGTTCAACGAACATTCGCAAACTGCATCAGAAACTTATTTGCTTAAAACTACACCTCTGGAACTATAGTTAGAAACATAGTTCCTGGCTGTGTTCTATTCCCAGTTTTCCCCCTATGCCCTATTCGTTTAGAACATTCAAACATTTAAACTTGGAATGATTTTTTTTAAAAGAATTAAAGTCATCACTCTTAGGTGTTATTTGCTTTAGCGATCTTCATGTTTACATTTGCGTTCCCTTCACAGTGCACTTTGAAAACATTGATGTCATTTTGAACACAGCCGTGGCTCATGACGAAAGTTATAGATGACCTATTATTTAAATGCGGAATTTACATTACGTCTTCAAGGCTTGTAAAAACAAAAGAAACAGCATACGTTAATAGTTAAAATTTATAGTAGGTTATTTATGAAAGATCTGTACTGTGTATGACATGGGCCTGTTGGTTAGAACATTTCTGCAGTGGTTTGCATGTGTTAATTTGTAAAAGTAGACTTTTCAAAAAATAACAAATAAATAAACAATATCCTATGTATTAATAATAATAATAATAAATCATCATCATCATCATCATCATCATCAATATTACTATTAAAGCAGGATTTTTCCCTTTCCGATTAAATAATAAATTTCATTTCTTAATAAATAGCCTCATTATTTATTTATATGATTTATATATGATATTAGAATACGTGTTAGTGTTTGTAAGTGATTTTATGGTAATTTAGACTAGACTTTGGAATATTCTCAATAATATTTGTAAAGGAAACATTAGGCCCTATTTGTGCCATTTACATATATTTTAATTAATATGGAAAACGAGTGTTTTTACCAAAACTAATATTGGATTTTTTTTTAATCTGTGTGCATGTAAAACAATATCATTTGCACAAAGAAATTATGAGGTTCTTCTCTAAAGAAGTTGTTACCACCCCATTTAGAGAATCATTATGGGCGTTTTACGTTATAACTAACGTGGTTCAAACGATGGATCTGCGACAGAGAAACTACGGGTTTTGGTAAACACTCGTCACTTCATCGTTCTTTTCCCAAACGATGCATCATACTATGATAGTTCAGCTGTGAATAACGTCATTGTTTGGGAAGTGCAGAAAACAGAAAAGATAATGTTTTGAAGAAATCTGGAAACCTGTAACTATTGACTTCCATAGTATTTGTGGAGTCAAAGGTTACAGGTTTTCAGCTTACTTCAAAATATCTTGTTTTGAGTTTTCTCCCACAGTCGCAATATAACCAAATAATGCTAGATCTCTTAGCAACAAGCTTATGAACTTCTTGTAATTCACTTTTTAAAAAGAATTATTAAGAAAACTATTACATTTAATAACTTCTTTTTAAATTAAACATGGCCCCAAAAATTTACACTAAAAACTAACTCTTGCTAGACTCAGCTTGTACATTTAAACAAACAAAATTTGTAATATAATGATGACCATTTGATAGAGTATGGTTTCAATCATGCTAGTAAACTAATATGGTTTACTGAGACAATCCAAATTCTTACCCTGACGTATTCTAGCCAGTGAGTGGCATCCACGTTTGAGAACCAGTGTTGTTGGTCAATGGCAGGATACACCACCTCCTTAAGTTTCCTTAAGGATTCTCTCATCACATGTATGTTGGGTATTTCCAGAAAGTTCAGCTCCACATTGATGTAGAAACTTTCATTCTCATATCCTCCATCTTTGGCCTAAAAAAAAAAAAGGAGTAAATCGCTAAACAATCTGGTACGGTAGTTGGCTTGTTGAATGACCCTGTATTGACCAGCCAGAAAGCAACCACCAGTTTTAAAAACACAGCTTTGATTCTTGCACAGATTTACAATAAAAAAAAATATTGGGATACTAGCTAACAAAAGTCAAAGCTAGTCTGCAGATTTTTGACACAATTGACCACGGTATCCTCATAAATCGCTTAAAGTCTACAGGTGTCCAGGGACAGGCTCTACAATGGTTTAAGTCATACTTAACTAACCGTTACCAGTTTGTTAATATTAATGGACAGCCTTCACAAGTCAGCCCAGTAAAATATCAGGTGCCCTTAAGGATCAGTTTTAGGCCCTTTGCAGTTTACAATATACATGCTACCCCTGGGAGACATTATTAGAAGACATGGGATCAGCTTTCACTGCTATGCAGATTATACTCAATTATATATTTCAACTAAACCTGACGAGATGTCTAAACTGTCCAAGCTAACTGAGTGTATTAAAGATGTTAAGGACTGGATGACCAACAATTATCTTCTCTTAAGCTCAGACAAAACAGAATTATTACTTATTGGGCCTAAACCCTATATACAGCAGATCTCACAACTCGACCTACAATTACAGGGATACAAAGTTAGCGTTAGCTCTACTATAAAAGATCTGGGTGTCATATTAGACAGCAATTTAACTTTTAAAAATCATATATCCAGAGTCACAAAAACTGCTTTCATCTGAGAAATATTGCTAAGTTACGAAGTATGCTATCCATCTCAGATACAGAAAAGCTAGTCCATGCTTTTATGACTTCTAGGCTGGACTACTGTAATGCACTGTTTGCTGGCTGCCCAGCATCCTCTATTAACAAACTTCAATTAGTACAAAATGCAGCTGCCAGAGTTCTTACCAGGTCTAGAAAATTTGATCACATCACCCCAATTTTATCCTCCTTACACTGGCTGCCTGTTAAGTTTTGTATTGAATTTAAAATTTTGCTTCTCACCTATAAAGCTTTAAACCTTCTGTCTCGCTACAATCCAATTCGCTCTTTAAGATCTCAAAACTCAGGGCTTCTGGTAGTACCTAGAATAGCAAAGTTGAGTAAAGGAGGTCGAGCCTTTTCATTTATAGCTCCTAAACTTTGGAATAGCCTTCCTGATAACGTCCGAGGCTCAGACACACTCTCCCAATTCAAAACTAGATTAAAGACCTATCTGTTTAGTAAAGCATACACTCCGTGCACCACTTAGCGGGCTTCCACACAGGTTTCTGCACCTTGTTTATATACACTATGAACAGCAGCTACGCTAATTATTCTCTTTATTCTCCATTTCCACCTGGGGATACTCTTCCCGAGGCCCTCAGACTATGCAGAGTCCCTGATTCGATCCAAGACCAACGACGAGATGATCCTAAGGTTTCCATATCCTGGACCAGGCCGTATCCTGAGCAGCTACTGTGGTGGTCATGGAGGAGTGGAGAACATGAGACTGATTCCTGTGACGCTCCAGGGACAGACGAGTCTTCGCTGAGGCCAGCTTCCAGCCTCCGCTGCTGAGACTGCAGCTCTGCACAAGACGTTTGGCCAGCGGAGAAATTAAAATATGTGCCCAAATGAGTCTGGTTTCTCTCAAGGTTTTTTTTTCTTCACTTTCGCCAATTAGTGAAGTTTTTTTTCCCTCTCCGCTGTCGCCACTGGCTTGCATGGTTCGGGATCTGTAGAGCTGCGCATCGTTGGATTTGCTCTTCAGTGTTAGGACTCTCAGTAGTGATTTTTAAACCACACTGAACTGAGCTAAACTGGACTGAACTGAACCTAAACACTAAAAACTGAACTACACTGTTCCAATTTACTATGAGCTTTTATGTGAAGCTGCTTTGACACAATCTACATTGTAAAAGCGCTATACAAATAAAGGTGAATTGAATTGAATTTTGGTCAGAGTTGAGCATTGTGACAGAAAACCCTAAAGTGTACAAGGGCCACAGACTATAGCTGCATCCCAAATGGCACACTATGCACTTACACACTACACAGCACAGTATACAGTGCATCGGGAAAGTATTCAGAGTGCTTCACTTTTTACAAATTTTTTTATGTTACAGCCTTATTCCAAAATAGATTAAATTCATTTATTTCCTCAAAATTCTACACACAATAACCCATAATGACAATTTGAACATATATTTTTTTTTAAATTGTTGCAAATTTACTCAAAATAAAAAACCTGAAAAATCACATGTACATAAGTATTCACAGCCTCTGCTGTGAAGCTCTAAATTGAGCTCAGGTACATTCTGTTCCCACTGATCATTCTTGAGATGTTTCAGCAGCTTAATTGGAGTTCACCTGGGGTAAATGCAGTTGATTGGACATGATTTGAAAAAAGGCATACAGGGGTTGTCCCAGGGTTGACAGTGCATGTCACAGCACAAACCAAGCATGAAGACAAAGGAATTCTCTGTAGACCTCAGAGAAAGGATTGTCGAGGCACAAGGCTGGGGAAGGTTACAGAAGAATTTCTGCTGCTCTGAAAGTTACAATGAGCATAGTGGACTCCATCATCCGTAACTAGAAAATGTTTGGAACCACCAGGACTCTTCCTAGAGCTGGCCAGCCATCTAAGCTGAGTGATCGAGGGAGAAGGGCCTTAGTCAGGGAGGTGATCAATAACCCGATGGTCACTCTGTCTGAGCTCCAGCGTTCTTCTGCAGAGAGAGGAGAACCTTACAGAAGGACAACCATCTGTGCAGCAATCCACCAATCAGGCCTGTATTGTAGAGTGGCCAGACGGAAGCCACCTGGAATTTGCCAAAAGGCATCTGAAGGACTCTCAGACCATAAGAAACAATATTCTCTGGTCTGATAAGACTAAAATTGAACTCTTTGGAGTGAATGCCAGGCGTTATGTTTGGAGAAAACCAGGCACCGCTCATCACAAGGCTAATAGCATCCCGACAGTTAAGCATGGTGGTGGCAGCATCACGCTGCAGGGACGTTTTTTAGCAGCAGGAATTGGAAGACTAGTCTGGATAGAGCTAAAGATGAATGCAGCAATGTACAGAGACATCCTGAATGAAAACCTGCTTCAGAGTGCTCTTGACCTCAGACTGGGGCGACAGTTCATCTTCCAGGACAATGACCCATAGCACACCACCAAAATATCAATGGAGTGGCTTCACAACAACTCAGTGAATGTCCTTGAGTAGCCCAGCCACAGCCCAGACCTAAATCCTATTGAACATCTCTGAAGAGATCTGAAAACGGCTGTACACCGTCGCTTCCAAATTAAACCTGATAGAGTTTGAGAGGTACTGCAAAGACGAATGGGCAAAAATTCCCAAAGACAGGTGTGCCAAGCTTGTGGCATCATTTTCAAAAAGACTTGAGGCTGTAATCGCTGCTGAAGGTAATTCAACAAAGTACTGAGCAAAGGCTATGAATACTTATGTACATGTGATTTTTCAGGTTTTTTTTTTTTTTAATAAATTGAATAAATAAATTAATCCAACATCAGTGCCTGAAAGCAGCCTTTCCATTACGTGAGCAAAGCTGCAACAGTTGAGTGCGTGAAGTGTCCAACATTCCACAATTCTTTTTGACGGTTGAATAAGTGCATCATCTGGGTATTTAAAGTGCACTTATCAAAAGTAAGTAAAACAAATATTTCAGTGTGAAACCACTACATACACTATTTACACATAGAATAGTGCATAAGTATGCAATTTGGGATGCATCTACTGAATTTCTTTGATTTGATCCTTTCAAAGGATAAAGCAGGTTCATTTTTATGCGTGATCCTCAGTGATTTTAGCAGACATCTTTTCAAATTTGCAAACTTGTGCTATTACTTTTTTCCATAAACATTTCTCTCATTTATAAATGTTTGTTGAACCATCATACATGTTGCTATCATTTCAAAGGAAAACATGTTTCAATCAGCACATTTCAAATTAGGCCCAATCCGAATTCTATTTTTTAACCCCTTCCCCTTGGCCCTTGAAACAGAGTGTGAAGGGGAAAGGCTTTAAGATTTACCCCTAAGAAATGGGACACCACTACAGCACCTGCACACGTCATCATATTTCATTCAGTTTTTCCAGTTGTGTTATTTTTTTGTATTTCACTAAATCACTAAAGGCATATATTATGTTATCATAACGATATAATGTGTCAATACGATCGTAACTGTACTGTGTATTTACACCTTGGCCATATTTATCTATGTAAACACACAAAAAACAATATTAACATTACAGCAGACACTGTAAAAAGGTCATTCCCAGCCACTAGACTTTTCTGACAGGGTATTTGAGTGTTATCGAGAGACAAAATGTTGTGGGACTGCTTTACAGGGTGCAGCTATACTTCTGGGTGCAGCTATGCTGCCGTTGTGGCTGGTGTATTCTGAGAAATTCTTAAGCCATGGTTTCAAGCGTGGTCCTGAAAAATCTCCTTTGGAAGGGGTATCTAGCCCTTCCCCTTAGCCCTCCACCTTCAAAATAAAGAGAATTGGGACACCCTTACCCCCTTTCACATGAATGCACAAAACAAGCGGTAGGGGTAAGGGGAAAGGCTAAAGGGAAGAATTTGGATTGGGCCTTAATCTTGAGCTTTTAAAAAAATATTTCATGACAATATCCTCCTTAAACGTGACTTGTCAATCTTAAATAGTGAAATCACCATCCCATTAGCTTTAGTTTCAACTACAAAATAATTGATTTTGATATACCTAAAGCCCCGGTCATACAATTTTTATTGTCAGTTACGAAAGTCACTGTGTCAGATTATGAGATTTTGTCTTGATAAAATCTTGACTTGTCGTGGGTAACAAATGTGCCAGACTCTACGTTCCTTCACAATCAGTCATCCCCTGACGTCGACGATGAGCGTTATTTCCCAAAGCAGTAATAAGTGTTGCTATAACAATGTTTCGTATCTTATTAATTAATTTTTTTTTTTTTACCATATGTCAATCTCAATAAACACTCATGCTTGCTGACAACTAGGCTACCTTTTTTAAGGGCATTCGAAAAAATATCTTTTTGAAACTAATTTCCTTTAAAATAATTTGTATCTTAATTTTAATGTATTTTTTTGTTGGCCAGTTATCTACTTGATAATAACGAATAACATCTGAGGTGACGTGCTTCAAAACCAGTCTGCTATATAAGCACCATAGCAAACCTAACTGGTTTGTTAAATAAAATAAAATCTAGCCTAAATAAAATTTCAGATGAAAATGAAAGTTTCAGTGAAACTTATATTAAACTTTTAATTTTTTCAGTTTTCATTTCTAATGACAAAATCATCCTTTGAGTCACCCAGGGAGTGTCAATTTAACTAGTGTAATCAAGTAATTTGAATAAGCAAGACAGGCTTACAATGTATTAGCAGCACTGATTATGTTTCCAGATTACCTCAGAGGAACAAACTCGATTTTAAGGCTGGGAGAACTCAGAAACTCGTTGTGAAAATGGAGATGTCTGCATATTTGTGCCAGTCTGTCAAATAAAATAGCTTAAAACACTTTAATATTTTAGAGAAAGTAGTTAAAGTTTGCATAACCAATGACTGATCTTATCAACCCGAGACCGACTCATAAGTAGCCAAAATATGCAGCCTATTTTTTGATTACCTGACCCATGGATTAACGATAGCAGCCGCGGATATAATTGAGAAATTATATCCTCCTATGTTCCAGTGTCACTCACGTGACGGAACACTTTGTGAAGATTGGGGAAAATATTAAACATGTTAGACTTTCTGTGACTGTGTCGTAAGGCGTCGCACACATCGGTTGCTATGAACTATACCACATTACATGAGAAGAAAACAAATAAATCTTGTGTCACGACGCCCTTTTGTTGTTTACGGCTCCCCACATAAAGGAAATCATGCCAAAATCATGACCTGGGCTTTATATGGATTAGTATTTGTTTGGTTCTTACTTTGTTGGTGTCAGCCACAGTACTTTGGCGAGCATCAAAAATGCAGAGCTTGTGAGATTGAGCGTTGGCATCAAGTATTGTCTGCAGGTACCGTTCATCCTCCCTACAGCGGCGGTCTGATGGACCCACCTGTGGCTGACCACAACGCACGATAGCGGCCTGACTCTCAGGATGAATCCAGGAAAGCACCTAAGGGAAAACAATAACATTTAAGACCTTAGTAATAGAACAAATTAAAATTTTAGACTTAAATTAATGGTTAAAATCTGCTTTCATTTACTATGGAACCCTGTTCCTGCCACTGAATAAAAAAAAAATAAATAAATAAATAAATAAATAAATAAATACAATGTAAAAAAAAAATTATAAAGTCAGAATTCTGAGTTATATAGTCACAATTCCGAGCTGTAAAGTCACGATTCCGAGTTATAAAGTCGCAATTCCGAGTTATAAAGTCAGAATTGCGAGTTATTAACAAGTTTCCTGTTTTGACGACTGACCATGGAGCGTTCAAGACACATGCACATTAGCTCATAATCACAAAATAAAGCCTATATGTATGGAAGCCCATTCACGCCACTGAATAAAAATAATAAATAAATACAATGTAAAAAAAATTATAAAATCTGAATTCTGAGTTATAAAGTTAGAATTGCGAGTTATTAAATTAGAACTGTGAGTTATTAAGTCAGAATTCCGAGTTATTAAGTCAGAATTCTGAGTTATAAAGTCAGAATTGCGAGTTAAGTCAAAATTAATAACAAGCAGATCTCAAGACTTTATAACTCAGAATTGTGACTTTATAACTGAGAATTGCGACTTGCAATTTTGACTCTATAATTTTTTTTTTTACATTCAATTTTCTTTTTATTCAGTGGCAGGAACGGGTTTCCATAATTTTCATTTGCAATTATTTTCATTTTAAAGGATTGGAAAATTTGCTGTGCTTCTGATTGCTTTAATGCATTTTCATTTATTCATAACTTTAAATTATGAAAATGAGAACTGTTGCCTTAAAATAAGTTTAAGATTATTTCAGGTAAATAAAAATGTTTATACATTAACAGATTTTGTTAGAAGATATTTCAATTGGTCAAAGAACATTTGCAATGGAGACTAAATTGTAAAGCAAAATTCATGCATTATTATCTTACAGGGAAACGGCGTTTGGCCCTAAAAGCTGCCACTCTCTTCAGTTCATCCTCTGTGACGTTTGAAGGCAGGACCAGCAGAGCAGGATACGTTTCACACACCTCATAACCACTGTTAACTTTACTGATGATCCAGCTCTCGTTCGGAATACCCTGTCATCGTCCACAACATTGATGAAAGTAGATCAGAGCATTATACCACAATAATTACCCATTTTGATACACATTTTTTTTAAGCAGCCAGTGTTGGGAAAAGTTACTTTAGAAAGTAATGCATTACAATATTGAGTTACTCCTCAAAAAAAGTGACTAGTTACTTTGATGGTAAGTAATGCGTTAGGTTACTTTTGAGTTACTTTTGCATTACTTTTTTCTGACCTGGCTGAGGCTTGATCTTTTTCAGAACTTGCAGGATTCATTTTCCTTCTTTTTTTTGTAATTAAAGGAGCTCTGCAATTAACAACACACTATATAACCTTCATTTACCTTTAAAAAAACACATAAAAAAATAGAAAAGTAAAGTTCATAGACAAACTTTATGGTGGCTTGAGAAAGCCTAGCCTGAAAGTTTGAAGGAGTTTTAAAGTGTAAATAATTGAAGTAGTTTTGAAGAATAATGAAACAGTTATAACTACATATAGGTTAGCATGTTTCTGATATGGATTGGCATGATTCTGAGCTATACATGCCGTATAAACAGATTAATGAGAGTTTAAAGCAATGTGTTTGCTTTTTTGTTTACTTTTGTACTTTTAGAAAGTAAAATTATTAATAAAATTATTATTAAAAATTGACTATATTAGTTTAAATGAGGCAACTCCTCCAGGATTCTTATATAAACATGAGGCTCGTCAAACTGGTCGTGGTGGTGGAGTCGCGTCAATCTTTAGTGATATTCTTAATGTTAATCAGAGAAACGGACTTATGTTTAGCTCCTTTGAAGTACTAGCGCTTAATGTTGTCCTTCCAAACACTATGCAAAAACCTTTGTTATCTCTCGCTCTAATCACCATATATAGACCTCCAGGACCCTATGTCAATTTTCTAAAAGAGTTTTCTGATTTTATCTCTGACTTACTAGTTAAAACTGATAAAATACTAATTGTAGGAGACTTTAACATCCACATAGATGACGCTAACGACACATTAGGGCTCGCGTTTACGGACTTGCTGGTCTCACTAGGAATAAAGCAAAATGTTATTGGTCCAACTCATCGCCTAAAGCATACACTAGATCTAATTCTGTCTTATGGAATTGAGGTCACTAATGTAGACATTATACCACAAAGTGATGATATTACAGACCACTACCTCTTACTATATAAGCTGTGTTTACCTGAAATTAGCAGATCCGCTCCGATATATCGCCCTAGTAGAACTATTGTTCCGTCCACTAAAGATGAATTTATAAATAACTTACCTGATCTTTCTCTACTTCGAAATGCACCCGCAAACGCAAATGACCTTGATGTAGTAACCAGCAGTATGGATGCCATCTTTACTAGCACTCTAAATACTGTGGCACCCATCAAACTAAAAAAGGCTAGAGAGAATAAAACTACACCATGGTATAATAGTCATACCCGCGCTCTCAAAACAGCAGCCCGTGCCCTGGAACGTAAATGGAAAAAAACTAATTTAGAAGTCTTTCGAATTGCATACAAAGACAGTATGTCCAGCTATAGGAGGGCTTTAAAATCTGCCAGGGCTGAGCACCTCCGCAAACTGATAGAAAATAATCAAAACAATCCTAGATTCTTATTTAACACCATCGCTAAATTAACAAATAATCGGTCATCTTTGGAACAAAACGTTCCACCGCAAATTAGTAGTGATGACTTCATGAATTTTTTCAGTGATAAAATAGAAGGCTTTAGACAGAAAATAGGAGATATTAAACTTTCTGCACCGCCTTATACTTCAGATCCAGTAAACACGTCTCTGAATCTAAATAACCTACAGTGCTTTAAAATCATAGAACAGGAAGAGCTAGACAAAATTATAAATAGCTCTAAATCAGCTACGTGTATATTGGACCCAATTCCAACAAAGTTACTGAAAGAGTTGCTACCTGTTATAGGAGAACCTCTTCTTAACATTATCAACTCTTCTTTATCTTTAGGCCATGTTCCAAATCCTTACAAGTTAGCTGTTATTAAACCTATTATTAAGAAACCACAACTGGAACCCAGCAACTTAGCTAATTATAGGCCTATTTCAAACCTTCCATTTATATCTAAAATACTAGAAAAAGTTGTTTCTGCTCAATTATGCTCCTTTCTGCAGACCAACAATGTTTTTGAAGTGTTTCAGTCAGGTTTCAGAGCTCATCACAGTACAGAAACTGCATTAGTGAAAATAACCAACGATTTACTCTTAGCTGCTGACCAAGGGTGCATCTCGCTATTAGTTCTACTCGATCTTAGTGCGGCATTTGACACCATTGACCATGGTATCCTTATTAATCGCTTAAAGTCTACAGGTGTCCAGGGACATGCCCTACAATGGTTTAAGTCATACTTATCTGACCGTTACCAGTTTGTAAATATAAATGGACAGCCTTCACAAATCAGCCCAGTAAAATACGGGGTGCCTCAAGGATCAGTTTTAGGCCCTTTACTGTTTACAATATACATGCTACCCCTGGGAGACATTATTAGAAGACATGGGATCAGCTTTCACTGCTATGCAGATGATACTCAATTATATATTTCAACTAAACCTGACGAGACGTCTAATCTGTCCAAGCTAACTGAGTGTATTAAAGATGTTAAAGACTGGATGACCAACAATTATCTTCTCTTAAACTCAGACAAAACAGAATTATTACTTATTGGGCCTAAATACTGTACACAGCAGATCTCACAACTCGACCTACAATTAGAGGGATACAAAGTTAGCGTTAGCTCTACTATAAAAGATCTGGGTGTCATATTAGACAGCAATTTAACTTTTAAAAATCATATTTCCCATGTCACAAAAACTGCTTTCTTTCATCTGAGAAATATCGCTAAGTTACGAAGTATGCTATCCATCTCAGATGCAGAAAAGCTAGTCCATGCTTTTATGACTTCTAGGCTGGACTACTGTAATGCACTGTTTGCTGGCTGCCCAGCATCCTCTATTAACAAACTTCAATTAGTACAAAATGCAGCTGCCAGAGTTCTAACCAGGTCTAGAAAATTTGATCACATCACCCCAATTTTATCCTCCTTACACTGGCTGCCTGTTAAGTTTCGTATTGAATTTAAAATATTGCTTCTTACATATAAAGCTTTAAATAATCTAGCTCCTGTTTATCTAACCAATCTTCTGTCTCGCTACAATCCAGCTCGCTCTTTAAGATCTCAAAACTCAGGGCTTCTGGTAGTACCTAGAATAGCAAAGTCGAGTAAAGGAGGTCGAGCCTTCTCATTTATAGCTCCTAAACTCTGGAATAGCCTTCCTGATAACGTCCGAGGCTCAGACACACTCTCCCAATTCAAAACTAGATTAAAGACCTATCTGTTCAGTAAAGCATACACTTAGTGCACCACTTAGGGGGCTTCCACACAGGTTATGCATCTTGCTGAAATACACTGTAAACATCAGCTACGCTAATTATTTTCTTTATTCTCCATTTCCACCTGGGGATACTCTTCCCGAGGCCCCCAGACTATGCAGAGTCACTGATTCGATCCAAGACCAACGACGAGATGATCCCAAGGTTTCCATATCCTGGACCTGGCCGAATCCTGAACAACTACTGCGATGGTCATGGAGGAGTGGAGAACATGAGACTGTTTCCTATGACGCTCCAGAGACAGACGAGTCTTCGCTGAGGCCAGCTTCCAGCCTCCGCCACTGAGACTGCAGCTCTGCACAAGACGTTTGGCCAGCGGAGAAATTAAAATGGTCGTGCCCAACTGAGCCTGGTTTCTCTCAAGGTTTTTTTTCTTCACTTCCGCCTTTAGTGAAGTTTTTTTTCCCTCTCCGCTGTCGCCACTGGCTTGCATGGTTCAGGATCTGTAGAGCTGCGCATCGATGGATTTGCTCTTCAGTGTTTGGACTCTCAGTAGTGATTATTAAACCACACTGAACTGAGCTAAACTGAACTGAACTTGAACACTACAAACTGAACTACACTGTTCCTATTTACTGTGACCTTTTATGTGAAGCTGCTTTGACACAATCTACATTGTATAAGCGCTATACAAATAAAGGTGAATTGAATTGAATAAAATCACTGTCTATTCAGATAACCCTCTTTTCCTTTTCATTCATGTGTTCAAAATAATGAGAATACTTCCATTGCACAAAAGTAAGGCTCTACCATCTTCCTTTCTGTCTGTTCCTGCATCCTCTCATTGTGTGCAGGATTCAATGTGACTTTGTTCATTTTAATTCAGCAATTTTTTATTTTTAAAAAGCGAATTAACTAAACTAAAAACTCGCATTACATTATTTAAAAAGTAACTCAAATATTATTACTTAATTTTTAAAAGTAATGTTTTCCTTTACTAGTTACTTCTTTCAGTTTAAAACTAAATTAAAGACACATCTCTTTGCATTAACATACACATAAAATACAAATGCTTTTAAAATCCAAATCCTCTAAAGCAGGGGTCTCAAACTCCCGGCCTTCCCTCCTCCTTCCTCCGGCCTGCAACTGACGTCAAAAATAGGAGATTCAGGCCCCCAAAATATATGTTTTAAATCACTATCATTATTGTGCTGTCATGTATACCCATTTGTGGTTTTTTACAAAAAAGAAAGATACTAAGAACAATTGCCAGTTAAGTCAGTAAAATTGCCCAAACTGATTCTGCTGTTCTTGTGCTATCGGTTAAACGTTTGGTAAAGCAACGATTGGTTAGGACAGAATAATAATATTTATTATTATCTTTATTATGACTATTTAATTGTCAAAAAGCCAATTTAAACAGCCACAGATGTATTTCAGCAGTTGTGTGAAGCAAAAAGCGTGCTGATTTGCGCGATTACTGGTGACAGGTAATGCTTGAAATATAAACATCAGGTCTGTTGTCCTAGATGCATCAATTACGTCTCGTTTTTGCTTGTGCTTGAATGTTAAAACGGCCCTCCTATGAATTGTTATTCGCTGAAATGGCCTCCCGCCAATTTGTGTTTGAGACCCCTGCTCTAAAGGATTGTTAGTCTGCATTATTTAGGGCAACCAGAGCCGGGAACACTTCCCAAGAGACATTATATTTTAAACGGCATCTACACTAATGTTAGTTTTTTTATTATTCCCGAGGTTTCCATAATCCTGGACCAGGCTGTATCCTGAGCAGCTGCTATGGTGGTCATGGAGGAGTGGAGAGCATGAGACTGATTCCTGTAAGACCCCAGTGACAGACTTCGCATTGATACTGAAGGGCCAGCCTGTACACCAGCCGGTGACTTCTCCCACCTGCAGCTTCTCCACGATGGACGTACAGCTTGTTCTAGCCTCCGGTGCCTAGCTCTGCACAAGAAGTTTGGCCCGAGAAGAAATGCTCGTGTCCAACTGAGCCTGGTTTCTCTCAAGGTTTTTTTTTTCCTTCACTTTCGCCAATTGGTGAAGTTTGTTCCTCGCCGCTGTCGCCACTGGCTTGCATGGTTCGGGACTTGTGGAGCTGCGCATCGATGGATTTGCTCTTCAGTGTTTGGACTCTCAGCAGGGAAAATTAAACCACACTGAACTGAATTAAACAAACTCTGAAAACTGGACTGACAGTTTCAATTTATTATAATATTCTATGATCAGCTGCTTTGACACAATCTACATTGTAAAAGTGCTATAGAAATAAAGATGAACTGAATTGAACTTTTAAAAAAGTAATATTATTTCGTAATTCGTGTTACTTGTAACACGTTACCCCCAATACTGTCGATGACAGTTGTTACCTGTCTCTTGTACTCAGCAACTGGGTCGTAGATTTTCCATCCATCCTCTGGAAATGTCTCTCTGTACTTAAAGGCAAAGAGAGGCTGAGGGAATAGAGGGAGTCTGTATTATTAAACATACTGAAAGCCTGCAGCTAGTGTATAAAACATTGGCATGTTACGTTTGTTACTTGCAGATATTTTCAAAATGTCATACCAAGTTGTGGGAAAGCGGAAACGCATACTTCGACAATATTTTAAACATCTCCAAATTGTTTTGTCCCTCCTTCTTGTATGCAAACCGCGGGGTTCTCAAATCCTGTGGACGAAAAAAAAAGTTAGTACTTAAAAGTGTGTGCAGGAGAATAAACTAGCAAAGAAAGTTCATCAGCAAACTTTATGATGTCTTGAGAAAGCCTGGTCTGAACGTTTGAAGTAGTTTTAAAAGTTTAAATCACTGAAGTAGTGGTAAAGACAGATAACTAAATATACATGTTAGCAGGTTTCTAGTATGGATTGACATGTTTCTTGCTAGGTGGTTGATAGGGGGTTCTGAGTTGTTGCTAAGGCGTTGCTAGGCGGTTGCTTAGGTGGTTGCTAAGGTGTTGCTAGGTAGTAGCTAGGTTGTTGCTAGGTTGTTCTAGATGGTTGCTAAGGGGTTGCTACTCAGTTGTTTGGTTGTTCTGAGTGGTTGTTAAGGCATTGCTAGGGTGATCTAGGTGGTTGCCAAGGTGTTGCTAGGCAGATGCAAGGGTGTTCTGGGTGGTTGCTAAGGCTTGCTAGGGTGTTCTAGGTGGTTACTAAGATGTTACTAGGTGGTTGCTAAGGTGTTCTGAGTGGTTGCTAAGGTGTTCTAGGTCATTGCTAAGGTGTTGCTAGGTGGTTGCTATGGTGTTCTAGGTTATTGCTAAGGTGTTGCTAGGTGGTTGCTAGGGTGTTCTGAGTGGTTGCTAGGGGTTGCTAGGTGACTGCTAAAGTGTTGCTAGGTGGTTGCTAGAGTTTTCTGAGTGATTGCTAGGCGGTTGCTAAGGCGTTGCTATGTGGTTGCTAAGATGTTGCTAGGTGGTTGCTAAGGTGTTCTAGGTCATTGCTAAGGTGTTGCTAGGTGGTTGCTAGGATGTTCTGAGTTGTTGCTAGGTGGTTACTAAGGTGTTGCTAAGCGGGTGGTAAGGTGTTCTAGGTCTTGCTAAGGTGTTCTAAATGGTTCCTAGGCGGTTGCTAAGGCATTGCTAGGGTGTTCTGAGTGGTTGCTAAGATGTTGCTATGTGGTTGCTATGGTGTTGTAAGGCAGTAACTAAGGTGTTATATGTCGTTACTAAGGTGTAGCTTGGTGGTTGCTAGGGTGTTCGGAGTTGTTGCAAGGCATTTGCTAAGGTGTTGCTAGGCTGTTGCTGAGGTGTTCTGAGTAGTTGCAAGGCGGTTGTTAACATAAATTAGCATGGTTCTAGTATGCATTAGCAAGTTTCTAGCATAAATTAGCATGCTGTTAGCATGGTTCTAGTATGAATTAGCATGTTGCTAGCACGTTTTTAGTATAAACTAGCATGTTGTTAGCATGGGTCTAGTATGAATTAGCATGTTGCTAGCATGTTATAATCTAGTATAAACTAGATTAATAAAGTTAGCATCTAGTATAAACTAGCATGAATTTAGTATGGATTAACATGTTGTTAGTATGTCCAATGTAAAGTCAATGGCAGTTTTTTTACAATGGAAGTCTAAGGGACAGTTGCTAAGGTGCCAAAAGTGGTTGCTAGGATGTGGTTAGTAAATTGAAAGGTCATCAGTGATCAGCAGATTGGTAGTCTGGGTTAAATAAGACCAAACTTAAGTCTGTACGACAGTCTGGCGCCAAGTTATGAGGTCACAAAGTTTGGTCCAATGTTAAGTCAGTGGGACTTTTCCAAGTTTTCGGAAAACCGTAAGTGGGATCAATTGGAAAAGATATAGCAACCCAAATCAGACCAGTTTGGAGGTTTGGAGTAAGTTTGGTGGTTGTAGTATGAACGGCCTAGGAAGAGATGCATATAGAAATTAGTCTCAGTAGTTGAAGAATATTAAGTTTATGTAGTATACAAGTATGTTGCTTTCTCATGCCAGCATAATGAGGCCATTGAAGAATGGAAAAGTTGTTCTTTGCCTTGCAGACTATCTCAAGTCCTTGAGTGTTGTCCCCGTGACTCTGAACCGCGATAGACTCCAGTCTGCTTACGGCTCCAAGATTAACATCCAGTACAAACGGAGAATCCTTTCTCAAACACAGAAAACAACATTAACAGCTGCAGTAACCAAACAATCTGTGCATGATGAGATTAGAAAAACACTCGGGAATTAGAGCACTAATTTTAATCAGTGGTGTAAAGTAAAATATTACAAATAATCAAATTCACCTAATTAAGTACTTTTTTCCATCAGCAATTGTACTTTACTAAGAAGTTTAAGTGTGTGCTTTCACTTTTATTTCAGAACATTGAGTTATTTTTAAAAGGAGTATTTTAAAGGCACAATTTATACTTCGAGTAGTATTAAAAGATACTTTTACTGTACTTGCACAACATTTTTTGGGTCACATAATATTATTACTTGAGTATGCTTTTTCAGGTCTCTTTCTGAATTCAATCTAAAAAGCCACAAACTCTTCATTTTTGTGTAATGATTTTTAAGGAGTATGCTCACTATGGCTGATTTTATTTAATCCAGAAATACAGTACAACAAGAAACTGTGAAATTTTACAAATTAAAAGGTTTTTTTTTTCCTATTTTAATATATTCTGAAATGTATTTATTCCTTTGATGAGTTGGCACCCGTTACGATCCTACAGAGATTATATGCTCTAATATATTAATTTGGTACTCATGGTAAATAATCCAATTGTTAATAACTGTTGTGCATTTTCATATTGAGCGGAAACAGTTATAAATGCAATGTTTCAGATTTTATAAAGTAAAAAAAAAAGTATTATCAAAAGTGACGGTTACGATACTGAGATTTACATTTATACTTTCCATGCATCATTTCTTTTATTTAATTTTTTTTTTTTTGTTATAACAAGAATAATAGCAAACAAAAACGGAGGAATACAGTTCCCTACAGTACTATTTTTTAACATAAAAGGAACTAATCAATAGAGAATAAAAAAAAAATTATTATAGGGGATATATAAAAATTACAAGAAATTTGCATAAAGAAAATTATTCCAAAAAACGCATACATCCTTATAGCTTTTTCATTTTTAATGTCTTTTAGGGTTTTAATATAATTTCAACAAAAATAGCATTTTTCTAAACAAATTAGGCTAAAAGTAGTGGTCAAAAATTGTTTCAATGTTTCCTGTTGGTATAGAAGTCAAGACAACTAACCCAAAGTTTCCACTACATTCATTCTTCCATGGCGGGTCGCCACACCAAAATTCATCCCGCCACGGCTACATTACAGCTTTTTGTTCAAAACATTCAATCGTTTTTTTTTTTTTGTTTGTTTTGTTTTTTTTCGCACCTAAACGTATTAAAAGGTAAGTGAAATATAACAGCGTGAACTTTTCTGTAACTGTAGTAGTGCTGTGCGTTTGTTTAACCATTTAAGGTGACATGCTGGCTGTCTGACAGGTGCATGATGCATGAGGCCAGCAAACATTACGTATAGCTTTCAGTTAGGATGAACACGGTTTCCATAATTATACTTTAAAGACAAATGTTTATGGTTCTGCATACAACAAACTAAGACTTTGGGCTCTATTTTAACGGTCTAGGTGCAAAGTCTGCAAAGCGCAGGGTGCAAAATCATTAAGGGCGTGTTCAAATTCACTGTTGCTATTTTAAGGATGGAAAAATACGCCCTGCGCCGCAGCGCATTGTCTAACAGGGTTGAGCTTATTCTTTTAATGAGTTATGGGTGTGTTTTAAGTATAAACTAATCAGAGTCTCATCTCCAGTTCCCTTTAAGATTCACTTGTATCGTGCCATGGTGTATTTGCCATTTACATGGCGGACTTTGTAAGTGGAAAAACTGAACACTTCACTAGCGAGAAAACAGTTAAACAGAGCATCTGCAGTGCGAGAATGAGAGAATGAACCTCCTCATTCTTTACTTTCACAATCTTTCGTGGATAAGAAAACGTGTTGTATGCACAGACATCCATTAGCCTACATAATTATTTTCATTTGTTAAGCGCAAAGATTTGTTTCAAAACTATTTCTAATGAAAACGAATAAATGAACAATAACAACGAAGTGTGGTCAATCAACCGAGTTATATCCAAACACATGTCCTATGCCTCATATGGTCCAAAACCTGACAGGTAAGGCAAATCTAAGCTTGTTTTCAATAAAACAAATATAAATATGCATATAATAAATAATACTACTAATATTAGTAACATTATACCAAAGCAAATTGTCATGAATAAATAAAAAAAAGCTTCCGAGACGAAGGCAGCGGTTATTAGATGTAGAAAGTAATAATTTTAAAAATATTTTAATCCTTTAATTCTTCTTTATTTGTAAAGATATTTGCGTATTGCTGTACATCCTATGTGTATTTAGCAATGTGTAAGCGAGGCGCACAACTAAAGCCCTGGACAGATCACACGATTATGGCATGATATTCTTGACTTAGGGTGTCGTAGAGATTCGTAAATGACAAATAGGCGACGTGACACAAGATTCCATCGTTTCTTCTCATGTAATGTGGCATAGTCACAACAATCGATACCATGCCTGGGACGCCTCATGACACCGTCGCAGAAAGTCTGGCATGTTTCATTTTTTTCTCATTCTTTAGGACGAGTTCCATCTCATGTGTGACACTGCCCAATAGGAGCACATAATTTATAAGTTATCTCAGTGGGTGCTGCTGTTAATGCGCTGGTCAGGCAATCAAAAAATAGGCTGCATATTTACTTTTTGGTGGGATATGGGTGGATATGACTAGTCATTGGCTATGCAAACATTAACTACTTTCTATAAAATATTCTATAAAGTGTTTTAAGCAATTTTATCTGACAGACTGGCTCAAATATGCAGACATCTCCATTCTCACAATGAGTTTCTGAGTTCTCTCATCCAGGGGCGCCTGCAGGATTTTATTTAAAAGATACACACATATCCAGCACCACCCCACCCAATCATCCCTTTCTTATTTCAATCTCAAAAAACACTGATGCTTGCTGTCAAAGGCTACATTTATTCATTGCCGCGAGTAAGACCAATAAAATGAAAGCACATCATTGTATTTTAATAATTTTATTTATTATAATTTATAATTAATATAATTATATTATATAAAATTAATAAATAGGCAAATTTTTATATATTTTTTGTTGGTCAGTTATCTACAAGATAAACAAGAATAATATCTGAGGTGAAGTGCTTCAAAACCAGTCCGCTATATGCTTCAGTGCCAAAACACAAACTGATTTGTTAAATAAAATAATAATCTAGCCTAAATCAAATTAAAGTGAAATGTTCACAGTTTCAGAGAAGCCTATATTAAACTGTTTTCACTGTTAGTGACAAAACCACCTGTTGCGCCGGTCAATCACAAATT
The DNA here is from genome assembly GCF_903798145.1 of Danio aesculapii. NCBI lineage: Eukaryota > Metazoa > Chordata > Actinopteri > Cypriniformes > Danionidae > Danio > Danio aesculapii. The sequence goes on from NC_079455.1 coordinate 10,623,183, forward strand.
AATTTGTTTAATTAAGCAAGTATTTTTTCTTTACCACCATCTTAATACTATTCGAATAGTTTAGAAGTCACGTGACATACACCTCGCATCACGTAGATAACTTCACTGTCTAAACACACCTGTTTAGAAGTGAGCGCCACCCGCTGTAAGTTTTCTCTGTATTTTTGGTTAGAAGAGTAGTTTTAGTTACAGCGTAAAAACGCGGAAGAAATTTTGTTTGTTTACTTTCTATTAGATAGTTTAGAGGGTAAATATTAGCTAGATTTGGGGATTTTGTTATATTGCTTTGATTTATTTGGCGCCACTTAATTCTCGTTTCCCCCATCCATAATATACATTGAATGATTTATTTTCTTTTGAGATCTTGTAAATAATATTTTTTTGCCGTTTGACTACTTTTCACTTTTGTAAATAAATTCACTTATTTTTGCAGTATTTTGGTAGTCGTTTTAATATTTTGCTACCAACTTAATCACAAAACTTAATCACCTTAAATGTTACCTCTTTTAGACCCTAGAGCCAAACTTGAATGTCGTAACACATTGTAAAAGCCTGTCCTGCTTACTCAAATGTGTTATTAATAGTGAAAACAGTTTAATATAGGCTTCTCTAAAACTGTGAATATTTAACATTAACTTTATTTAGGCTAGATTATTATTTTATTTAACAAACCAACACAATCTCAAGGCAACTCGTGTTTTAGCGCTGAAGCATAAAGCGGGCTTATTTTGAAGCACTTCACCGCAAAGGTTATTAGTAATCAGCTAGCATCAGTGTTTGAGATTGAAATAAGATAAAAAAAAATTGAAATTGAGATAAGAAATATTGTTATAGCAACACGTTATTGTTCGTGACTGCTTTGGAAAATAACACTCGTTGTAGACGTCATGGGATGACTGATAGTGAAGGAACGTGTAGTCTGGCACATTTGTTACCCACGACAAGTCAAGATTTTATCAAAAAGAAATTGCATAATCTGGCATAGTGACTTTTGTAACCGACAATAAAAATCATGTGATCTGACCGGGGCTTAACACGCTCTGTGCTGGACTTTAGACTTGCTCTCAGCTGTTTTTTTGCACAGTCTATTTTAGTTCCTCAAAATAGCAATGCGCCAACCATGCGCCTTCATACACCTCTTATCTAGACTGAAACACCCATGAGTCCACAAAGTGGCGCAAATGGATTTGCCATTTAAACAACGTGCTGGAAAACGGGAAAAGTAACATTGCGCTGGTCTGAAAATAGCAAGACGTCGTAGAAACACATCTTGCGCTTTATTGCACCGGGTGTATGATAGGGCCCTTCATCTTGCTGGAGTTTATAGCCATTTCACTTTACTTCAGGACACATTAATGCCACTCTGTAGGTCTATTGGAGACATTTATAAATATTCCTAGCCAATCTAATAAATGTTGGAGATATCACATAAATGCGCTAAATCGCACTTGAGCAGCATTTATTTGAGAGCGCACAAGAAAATCTGCACTTGCAGCGTATATTTGAGGGTGTGCAAGAAGTTTTGCACACGAACAGAGGAAATCGGCGTTCAAGCAAAGAGAGTCGCATGCTCGTATTACATAAATGCGATCTCAACTTGTAATACTGCACACATTTGTCATTGAAACAACGCAATAGGTAGTTGGTAGATCTGTGCAAAAGACTTGCCGCCACAACTAGGAAAAAATCCTACAGGAAATACTGTAACCTATATTCAAGAATACAGATATTTGTTTTCCATGCCTTTTCCAAAACTTTGTGGGTTTTTACAAAAAAAAAATTCCAGGCCTGGAAAACGTCATGTCAAAATTCCATGATTTTCCAGGTTTTTCATGATCGTATAAAACCCTGTAAATACTATAGTGTTTTTTTTTTACCATACTGACATTGACATCTCCAATCTTCGATTCCTGTGACGCTCCAGAGACAGACGAGTCTTCGCTGAGGCCAGCTTCCAGCCTCCGCCACTGAGACTGCAGCTCTGCACAAGACGTTTGGCTAGCGGAGAAATTAAAATGATCGTGCCCAACTGAGCCTGGTTTCTCTCAAGGTTTTTTTCTTCACTTCCGCCATTAGTGAAGTTTTTTTTCCCTCTCCGCTGTCGCCACTGGCCTGCATGGTTCGGGATCTGTAGAGCTGCGCATCGTTGGATTTGCCCTTCAATATTTGGACTCTCAGTAGTGATTATTAAACCACACTGAACTGAGCTCAACTGAACTGAACTTAAACACTACAAACTGAACTACACTGTTCCTATTTACTGTGACCTTTTATGTGAAGCTGCTTTGACACAATCTACATTGTATATGCGCTATACAAATAAAGGTGAATTGAATTGAATAGAGATAGAGATGTTAGCTAAAATGTTGCTAGAATTGGTTTTTATGTATGGGCTATATATTTTGCATCCCCCAAAAAATTATTGAGGTCATGTCCATGTGTTGTGCGATAAGTATTGTGACAGGTCTACTTAAAGGGCACATAGTTTACCTCTTTTTTTATGATTAAATGATAATATTATGGTTTTCTGAATGTGCCAGTTTAGGTTCAGTTTAAAACACAATTTAGATTTTTTTATTATAATTTGTTAAAAAATGTCATGTTGGGGGCGTGTCCACAGTTCGCTGATTTAGGGGTGTGTTGCTTCACATGTAAATTAGTTTCGGCTTCCCGCCCAACGTAACAAGGGGGCGGGGCCATGAGCTCACCTGTTCTGTGTATGCAGACTGAGAGGAGCAGAAGTGAGAGGATCCGCATTCGGACACAGACCAAGCAGAGAGTACAAAATCATGTGTCTTTGTACAGTTTTACAGCCAACTGTGTGCTAGTTTCAAGTGCCGAGCTTGTACACAGAAACCAATAACCACGCACACTGAATTAACTTTGACTGAGGCACTGGATGCGCCGCTCGAAGCCACGACACGGCACACCAGACACTCTCTGTGGCGCGGCAGAAACATGAAGTGACCCGAATCGTCGCACCACACATTTTTGAATTCTAAACATAGGTTTCTATCAGGGTACACACAACGGCGCTTCAAGTCTGCAGCGGTCCGCGGCGCCCAGCTGTCGACTTGAGTGTACCCTGATAGAAACCTATGTTTAGAATTATGTTGTTAAATTGAAAAAAAAAAGCACTGGGTGTGCTTATATCACC